>NC_136269.1:134458723-134481223 GCF_964187855.1 Myxine glutinosa
CCTCTCCCCTCTCCTCCCCCTCCCCCTCCCCCTCCCCCTACCCTTCCCACTCCCTTCTCCCTCCACCCTACCCTCTCCCCTTCCCCACTCCCCTTTCCCCTCCTCTCCCCCTCCCCTCCCCTCCCCTCCACCTCCCTTTCCCCCATGCCCCTCCCTTTCACCCCTACCCCTTCCTTTCCACCCTACCCCTTCCCCATCCCCCTCCACCCTCCCCTCCCCCTCCCTTTCCCCATGCTCCTCCCTTTCTGCCCTCCCCTCCAGCCTCCCTCTCCCCTCCCCCCCTCTCCTCCCCTCCCCCCTCTTCCCCCTTCCCTCCCCTCCCCCGCCCGGCAATGCCGGGTACTTCTGCTAGTAATAAATAAATTAAATAAATAATTAAATAAATTAAATAAGGAATAATTAAAAATAAAATAGAAGCGGAAATAATTCCAAGCAGGAAACTTACTAATTAAATTAGATTTAATTATACACGAGTATAATTTGCATAGTATTGCGCTCTAACCCCCGCTCTAGCATGGAAAATGGCCTAAAATGCCTTGTGTTGTTGTTGTTGTTGTTGTATACACTTGAACACTGAAGAACACAAATCACCTTGTCACTTTCAAAACCCTTCTGTTTAGCAGTAGTTACCTCCCCCCACCCCTTCCCACGCCTCCTTCCCCCAAGCCCTCTCCCTCCCACAGATCTCCCGATGTCCCTGCGCTCAAATGTTGTGTTTGTGTGCTTCCCCCATCTCTCCCCATCTTGTCTACCGCTCCCCTTATTATATGTTTTATGTGTCTGTTTGATTTTTTGCGTGATTAATGTTAGCTCTTTCACGAGCCTTTATCTTGTATACAACAGCAACAAAAAAAAATTGTAAATAACTCTCCATGGGGAATAAAATATGTCAATGATGATGTCATAGGTGCCTCCATTATGACGTCATAATTCGACAAGTACAAAACTTCATCCGATCAAGATTAAATTTATTGAGCATAATCTAGGAATAAATTAGTTTAGAAAAAAAAAATGATGACGTCATCGGTCACGTGGTTTGGCCGCCATATTTGTTTTAACACAAAAGCATTAAAAACCATTGAAAAAACATCCTGTTCAGGGTTTGCAATCTCTGCTCTTTTTCTTGTTTATTTTGTAATTAGAATCCCATGCCGTGAAAGGACCTATTAAACTGCTCGATACACTTTATCATGGTGTGCATTTAAAACATGGGAATTCTTCCGGATTCTTTGTATTAATTAGCTGAATCAGATCAGGAGATCATAACTATCATTTTGGTGCATCACATTCCAAATCAGAAAGCTCCAGTAGAACTCCACAAAAAATATGGCACACACACATGGACGGAATAAGAATAGTTTAATGGTAGAAATTTCTAAAAATAATAATAATTCCACTTTGACATTATGGGGTATTATGTGTCGATCCGTGACAAAAAATCTCAATTTAACCCATTTTAAATTCAGGCTGTAACACAACAAAATGTGAAAAAGTCAAGGGGTGTGAATACTTTCTGAAGGCACTTGTATATACTTGTCAATTTTTATGATTGCATCTTCTGTTACCGATATTTGGGGAGGGGAGTGAAAAACGGCCCCGCAGCCAAATTTAATCCGCCCAAAATGCCCCCCCCCCCGAACCCCCATCCCCATCCAAATATACCCCCCAAATAGCTCAGCTTAGGGTTAAACGAACTCTTCACAAGCCCCAGATATGTCCTTTTCAGTGTTCAGAAGTACCTAATCCAGGTACACAGTCCATTTCACTGGTAGCGATCTGTCGGAGATTTTTGTAGCATACTCCCGTCCGCTTGAGCTTGGCACTGGCCCACATGGCCGGGAGCTTGTATTGTGGGCACCTACCCGTTCGGTGAGCTGAAAAAGTCCTCCAAGTCATTAATTGCGTAGACAGAGGCACGCCCCTTTATCTCATATACTTTTTCCAAGTATTTTCAGCTTCTTTTAGGAGCTTTGTGAGCCGGTTTAGGGAACAATCATTATCTCGCACACAATATATACGTCGTATACTTTGTCATTTCCCGGAATACTGTCATTCCCAGGGGTTTCTGCACATGCGCACTGAGCATTCTGAGCCGGACGAAATACATAATTTTGGAAATTGTGTTTTGGTCCAGAGGAGTGTCATTGTAATTTGTGATGGGTTGGGGGTGGGGGGGGGGGGGGAGGAGAGGAGAGGATGGGGAAAGGGGGGCTTCGTTTTAGTGCTTCGCGGACAGGGTGGATAAAATCACAAAGTGTGCCGTCCATCAATGGACATTGAGCCGGGTGTTCCATCCACTGGCATGGACATATCGATCCCACGACGTCCTTCACAAAGAGTATAGGCGAGTTATCACCGGCACGGTAAACAAGTTACAAATTCCTGCTCCAATCCTCTTAAATTGAACGTCAGTCCTGGCCAGCAGGTTAGTGAAAGACTCAGGGTCATAAAACTTTCCTTAACTGACCCTAGAACAAAGTGGGACTGTTTGGGACTAGAGTAGTAGTAGTAGTAGTAGTAGTAGTAGTAGTAGTAGTTAGTAGTAGTAGTAGTAGTAGTAGTAGTAGTAGTAGTAGTAGTAGTAAAAAAAAATAAAGGCGGTTCGGCCTCTGGTCGTGGTACTGGTACTGGTACTGACCCAACGTTAACACCCATGAGCTGACACCATGTAATCCTTTTTGGTTGCCATGACAGCCAGTTGAGCATCCTCTGCTGTGATTCAACACTCGTGCTGGAACTCCACGACAAAGGTACGATACTTGACTTAAATAGATACTTCATTGGGGATCAAACCCAGAAGAGACGAGCACGAGTGTGTGACTGACTCTGTAACCCTTGTAACTCACCATAACGTTCGCATTGTGCTCGTGTCAAGCTCACTCCCCGCCCCAGCCAATCCAAAGCTCGCGTCGTACTCGTCAGAATGACGTCACCGCAGTTTGAATATGATGGATGCCTCGATGTGAGCGTTAAATCTGTTAATTACATGGACACGGAGACAGCGAATTAAAGGTTATTTTCCGGTCGTGTGGACACCTAGTTTGCAGGTAGTGCAGGTAAACCACAGACTATCCAGTGCGTGCACGGCATCGTGTCCATCACCCAACTACCTTTACTTTCGTTGTTCTGTGCGGTGTTCGTGTTGTCCCCTGTTGTAATAATCTAATTACATTTGCTGCTTGTTTCAACTATAATTTATCTGCAATCATTACGAGCTAATTGATCGACTTTAGCTGCTAAATCCCAGGGAGTATAGGAAAGGGTTCCGTGGCACTGTTTGTACTCAGGTACATTGAGAGACTCACCTATATGGCAGGGTCCGTAAGGGGTCGTTAATTAAATAATACAAACTCGACACACCAATCACCTGTCACCCCGGGACCACGAAAGCCTCGAGGCCGTAAAGATAATTCACAGGTAACTGTCGTTAGGGTTTTACATGACTGCGCTGCATCGACATCCGCAGGTAGTGCTAATAGTAATAGCAGAGCGAACAAGTTGGGAATGACGCCCAGGGGGCAGCCCATGGTGGCACACGCTTCAAAAGATACCCTTTGGGTTGATAATGTGTACACATGAACCTCAGAACTTAGTGTTTAAACGGAGTCCTAGTTCCGGGTCGTGGATTGAATCCAAATTGCACTTTAACCTTGGGAATCTTGGATTTTCATACAACATCAACAGGTGCCACGCATAGGATCACCGAAACTATGTCCGTGAAGTTATCAGGTTGTTGTTCTCCTCTTCCCTTTATTAGAGGTGAGATCCGATGGTACCAAGCTCCTGTCCTGCCTTGACCACAACGTTTTGTCTTGAACCACTCCTGGGTGCTTTTTGAAGTGTGTTTGGGGTCATTGTCCTGCTGCAAGACCCTTGACCTTCGACGGAGACCCAGCTTTCTGACACTGGGTTGAACATTGTGCTCCAATATGCCTTGGTAATCGCCTGATTTCATGATGCCGTGCACACATTCAAGGTACTCAGTGCCAGAGGCAGCACAGCAACCCCAAAACATCACTGAACCTCCTCCATGTTTGACTGTAGGGAAGGTGTTCTTTTCTTTGAAGGCTTTATTTTGTTTTCTGTAAACATAGAGATGATGTGCTTTACCAAAAAGCTCTAATTTGGTCTCACCTGTCCAGAGGACATTCTCCCAGAAGGATTTTGGCTTGTTCAGGTGTGTTTTGGAAAACTCCAGTCGGGATTGCACGATTACAAAAATGGGGGGGAGTTGTCGATTGGACCATTACAAATAAATACCCAATTCAAACGTTTACCGGATTTGAACCATTAACCGATTCAAGCCATAAATGGATTCGAATCATTACCCTATTCGCCTCTCACATTATGCTTCTCAAGCCGTTACCAGAGTCAAACAATTACCTTAGTCTCTAATTTGCCCTTTTTACGCATTACTGCACCCTACTTTTTGTAATGGTAAAATCCACAACTTCCCCAATTTTTGTAATGGTACAACCCTAACTTTGAAATGGATAAAAGGTTAAAAGCAAGTACACCAAAAATGGCAACATGAGAGTGAAGCCAAGTAGACACCGCCTGACAAGGAGCAAAATGGTGGACAAGCACCTTGTGTTGAAGACCTTATAAAATGTGAATGTCTAGACTGTAGAGTGAACGCGTTTACCTAATGTTCATGGATAAGAGCATCCATCCATCCACCGGTGAGTGGAAAGGAACATGTTCAGGGTGAGTTATATTTCATCACAGACATGGACACTGAAGTGACAATGTGTGACCGAACAATTGTGAGAGAGGAATGTATGAGATGATCCATCATTTTTGAATCATTGTGGTCAGAGGGAATATATCCCATTACAGAGGATTGGGAATATATCCCATTACAGAGGACAGGGGATATATACCATTACAGGGGACAGGGAATATATCCCATTACAGAGGATTGGGAATATATCCCATTCCAGGGGACAGGGGATATATACCATTACAGGGGACAGGGGATATATACCATTGCAGGGGATAGGGGATATATCCCATTACAGGGGATAGGGCATATATACCATTCCAGGGGACAGGGGATATATACCATTCCAGGGGACAGGGGATATATACCATTACAGAGGATTGGGAATATATCCCATTACAGAGGACAGGGGATATATACCATTACAGGGGACAGGGAATATATCCCATTACAGAGGATTGGGAATATATCCCATTCCAGGGGACAGGGGATATATACCATTACAGGGGACAGGGGATATATACCATTACAGGGGATAGGGAATATATCCCATTACAGGGGACAGGGGATATATACTGTTATGTCTGGTGGGGTAGTGATATGTAGAGCAGATAGATCTGAATAGGTAACGTGCTTCGTCTGTCGAGGTAAGGAATCTGACCTTGTAATAAGTTCATGTGTAGGCGTTTTGTCGGTAAGGAATATACTTGTGAACCTACCAGGAGGTTCGTGTGTTAAGTATAGTTAGGGATTAAAGAGTAGAGCCCCTGTGTGTCCACACCTGGTTAGCCAAACCTTTGTCCCTTTTGGCACCGCAACCACTCAGACACTTAGTTGGGATCTTGATTGCAACACTAAATAACGCCCTTCCCTGACATGACTGTGAAAGAGAACTTGCAAAAGGAAACCAGGCCGGGACACCGCCGATAATGGCCACCGCCACCTACACCTCCGGCGGGCCAATCCACCTCGAATAGCACGCGCTATGACCACGGAGTAGGGAGCGAGGTTGGGAGGCGCGGTGGGCGTGGGCCTGAGCGAAGCTGGGAGGTTCGGTGGAAGGGACTGATTGGTTGGCAGCGTGCCAAGGCTGACGTTACCGGCCCGCAGATATTAGCGAGGGCCGAACGCCATTTTGGCAGTTGCTTCTGGCAATGAGTCTTGAGACGCAGTGGAGTGAGTAAGTTGGCGAGTAGTTGAGTTCGCACAGGCAGAGAGTTGTGAGAGAGTTGCTTCGTTGGCTTGGACTTGGCTCGAAGCGGCACTTGGCGTGCAGTGGACTCGCGCTCTCTTCCCCTTTTTGCCGTTCTTCGTCGTTCTGTGTTCGTGCTTGAGTTGAGGGTCGACCTTGTGTGGAGCTCGCGGGCCTGCGTTGGATGCATGGTGCTTGGTGCATGGACGTCGTGGGCGGTGAAACGATCGGAGCTTGGAGCGAGGCCTGGTGGCGCTCGGAGGCGGTCAGAGAGGGCCGCGTGGGACGCCGAACGGAGCCGTGTTGGACGGCAAACCATACAAGACTACAGACAGATAAGGCCGAGCTCCGCGTTTACACTGTACACGATGAGACGTGTTATTTTCGTATTCATATTCCCTCGTCTGTGGTTGAGATCTGTCATGTGGGGATGTCCCAACTTAGGCCATTCGTTGATTATCGTCTTATTTTATTCTATCGGGTCCAGAATAAATCTTTATTTTTGTACATTGAATTTGGTGTCCGTGTCGAGTTAATTTCGGTTGCAGGATCGAAGCTGCGCCGGCGCACAGAAGGTAAGCTTTTGCCGCAGCCTTCCATTTTCCTTCTCCCTCCCGCGTGGCCAGAGTAAAATCCGTATGGGTTAATGCCTCCATTAAATCCGTTCCGGTCATCCGCGACTCAGGTGTTAACCGGAGTTGCGCGACAATACCATCACAGGGGATAGGGAATATATCCCATTACAGGGGATAGGGAATATATACCATTACAGGGGATAGATAATATATCCCATTACAGGGGATAGGGAATATATCCCATTACAGGGGATAGGGAATATATCCCATTACAGGGGATAGGGAATATATCCCATTACAGGGGAATAGGGAATATATCCCATTACAGGGGAATAGGGAATATATCCCATTACAGGGGAATAGGGAATATATCCCATTACAGGGGATAGGGAATATATCCCATTACAGGGGAATAGGGAATATATCCCATTATAGGGGATAGGGAATATATCCCATTGCAGGGGATAGGGAATATATCCCACTGCAGGGGATAGGGAATATATCCCATTGCAGGGGATAGGGAATATATCCCACTGCAGGGGATAGGGAATATATCCCACAAGCAGAAGTACCCGGCATTGCCGGGTGGGGGAGGGGAATGGGGTGGGGAGGAGAGGGGATGGGAGGGGGAGGGAGGGGAGGGAGGGGAGGGGGGGGGAGGGGGGGAAGGGGAGGGAGGAGGAGGGGCAGGGGGCGGGGCGGGGAGGGGGCAGGGAGGGGTGGAGGGGAAGGGAGGGGAGCGGGGGGGAATGGAGGGAAGGGGTGGAGGGGGAGGGGGGAAGGGGAGGGGGCAGGGGGGAATGGCGGGGGGAAGAGGGAAGGGGAAGGAGGGGGTCTGGCAGCGGGGATGGAACATCACGTGATCGCTCTGAGCGAATCAGCGAGCTGCTCTGGTACAGGCTGAGATTCAGTGTATAATGTTCCTCGCAGAAATGCGTTAAGTTAAATATGAATAAAAAATATGGATCTCGTCATCGGAGGTCATTTTTAGGTAGGCCATGTCTATGCCAAAAATCAAGTACGTGAGCCGCTCCGTCTCTAGGTAACACACACACAAACTGTGTTTTATTTATATAGATTACAGGGGATAGGGAATATATCCCATTACAGGGGAATAGGGAATAGGAAATATATCCCATTACAGGGGATAGCGAATATATCCCATTACAGGGGATAGGGAATATATCCCATTACAGGGGATAGCGGATATATCCCATTACAGGGCATAGCGAATATATCCCATTACAGGGGATAGCGAATATATCCCATTACAGGGGATTGGGAATATATCCCATTACAGGGGATAGGGAATATATCCCATTACAGGGGATAGGGGATATATCCCATTACAGGGGAATAGGGAATATATCCCATTACAGGGGAATAGGGAATATATCCCATCACAGGGGATAGGGAATATATCCCATTACAGGGGATTGGGAATATATCCCATTACAGGGGATATGGAATATATCCCATTACAGGGGATAGGGAATATATCCCATTACAGGGGATAGGGAATATATACCATTACAGGGGATAGATAATATATCCCATTACAGGGGATAGGGAATATATCCCATTACAGGGGATAGGGAATATATCCCATTACAGGGGATAGGGAATATATCCCATTACAGGGGAATAGGGAATATATCCCATTACAGGGGAATAGGGAATATATCCCATTACAGGGGATAGGGAATATATCCCATTACAGGGGAATAGGGAATATATCCCATTACAGGGGATAGGGAATATATCCCATTACAGGGGAATAGGGAATATATCCCATTATAGGGGATAGGGAATATATCCCATTGCAGGGGATAGGGAATATATCCCACTGCAGGGGATAGGGAATATATCCCATTGCAGGGGATAGGGAATATATCCCACTGCAGGGGATAGGGAATATATCCCACAAGCAGAAGTACCCGGCATTGCCGGGTGGGGGAGGGGAATGGGGTGGGGAGGAGAGGGGATGGGAGGGGGAGGGGGGGAAGGGGAGGGAGGAGGAGGAGGGGAGGGAGGAGGAGGGGCAGGGGGCGGGGAGGGGGCAGGGAGGGGTGGAGGTGGAGGGGAAGGGAGGGGAGCGGGGGGGAATGGGGGGAAGGGGGAGGGAAGTGGTGGAGGGGGAGGGGGGAAGGGGAGGGGGCAGGGGGGAATGGCGGGGGGAAGAGGGAAGGGGAAGGAGGGGGTCTGGCAGCGGGGATGGAACATCACGTGATCGCTCTGAGCGAATCAGCGAGCTGCTCTGGCACAGGCTGAGATTCAGTGTATAATATTCCTCGCTTAAATGCGTTAAGTTAAATATGAATTAAAAATATGGGTCTCGTCATCGGAGGTCATTTTTAGGTAGGCCATGTCCTTCCCGGGCCCAATGGCCATGTCTATGCCAAAAATCAAGTACGTGAGCCGCTCCGTCTATAGGTAACACACACACAAACTGTGTTTTATTTATATAGATTACAGGGGATAGGGAATATATCCCATTACAGGGGAATAGGGAATAGGAAATATATCCCATTACAGGGGATAGGGAATATATCCCATTACAGGGGATAGCGAATATATCCCATTACAGGGGATAGCGAATATATCCCATTACAGAGGATAGCGAATATATCCCATTACAGGGGATAGCGAATATATCCCATTACAGGGGATAGGGAATATATCCCATTACAGGGGATAGGGAATATATCCCATTACAGGGGATAGGGGATATATCCCATTACAGGGGAATAGGGAATATATCCCATTACAGGGGAATAGGGAATATATCCCATCACAGGGGATAGGGAATATATCCCATTACAGGGGATTGGGAATATATCCCATTACAGGGGATATGGAATATATCCCATTACAGGGGATAGGGAATATATCCCATTACAGGGGATAGGGAATATATCCCATTACAGGGGATAGGGAATATATCCCATTACAGGGGAATAGGGAATATATCCCATTACACGGTATAGGGAATATATCCCATCACAGGAGATAGGGAATATATCCCATTACAGGGGATTGGGAATATATCCCATTTCAAGGGATATGGAATATATCCCATTACAGGAGATAGGGAACATGTCCCATTACAGGAGATAGGGAACATATCCAATTACAGGGGATTGGGAATATATCCCACGACAGGAGATAGGTAACATATCCCATTACAGGAGACACTGAGCATATCCCATTTCATGGGATATGGAATATATCCCATTACAGGAGATAGGGAACATGTCCCATTACAGGAGATAGGGAACATATCCCATTACAGGGGATAGGGAATATATCTCATTACAGGGGATAGGGAATATATCCCATTACAGGGGAATAGGGAATATATCCCATTACAGGGGATAGGGAATATATCCCATTACAGGGTATAGGGAATATATCCCATTACAGGGGAATAGGGAATATATCCCATTACAGGGGAATAGGGAATATATCCCATTACAGGGCATAGAGAATATATCCCATTACATGGGAATAGGGAATATATCCCATTACAGGGGATAGGGAATATATCTCATTACAGGGGAATAGGGAATATATCCCATCACAGGGGATAGGGAATATATCCCATTACATGGGATTGGGAATATATCCAATTGCAGGCAACAGTGAGCATATCCCATTTCATGGGATATGGAATATATCCCATTACAGGAGATAGGGAACATGTCCCATTACACGGGATTGGGAATATATCTCATTGCAGGGGATAGGGAACATATCCCATTACAGGGGATTGGGAACATATCCCATGGCAGGGGATAGGGAACATATCCCATTACAGGGGATTGGGAACATATCCCATTACAGGAGATAGGGAACATATCCCATTACAGGGGATTGGGAACATATCCCATGGCAGGGGATAGGGAACATATCCCATTACAGGGGATTGGGAACATATCCCATGGCAGGGGATAGGGAACATATCCCATTACAGGGGATTGGGAACATATCCCATTACAGGAGATAGGGAACATATCCCATTACAGGGGATTGGGAATATATCTCATTGCAGGGGATAGGGAACATATCCCATTACAGGGGATTGGGAATATATCTCATTGCAGGGGATAGGGAACATATCCCATTACAGGGGATTGGGAACATATCCCATGGCAGGGGATAGGGAACATATCCCATTACAGGGGATTGGGAACATATCCCATTACAGGAGATAGGGAACATATCCCATTGCAGGGGATTGGGAATATATCTCATTGCAGGGGATAGGGAACATATCCCAGGGGATTGGGAACATATCCCATGGCAAGGGATAGGGAACATATCCCATTACAGGGGATTGTGAACATATCCCATGGCAGGGGATTGGGAACATATCCCATTGCATACCATTAGAAACATTATATGATTCCGGAGATTGGGAATATATCCCAGTACATACCATGGGAAACATGCACATGATTCAGGAGATAGGGAATATCTCCTGAATGAACTCCACCAGAATTTGGACCTTGGGATCAGGAAGAGCTGCCATCAATTTCTGTCGTGCCAGCTTTTCCCACGCCTGTGCTGGTAGGTCCTTATACACAATCCTCACAGATTGGTAAACATTCTGGACCAGCTCCTGCAAAGTTTCACCAGGTTTTAACCTGCGATGCAGCAGCTGAGCTCAGACCAGGTCGCACCTTGCACCCATCCCACAACAATGGTTCAAGGTGTTGCAAATAACCTTACTGGTCAACATCCCCTCGAAGAACACTTTTAAAATGTCTGCGGCTGCCCCCCGCAGTGTCGCCACCGGATCCCCCCATGCGTTCTCGCGCCCCCCAACCATTGAGCCGGGACACGCATTTTAATTGCGTCAGGAAAGCCTCTAAACGCCCTGACCCGTCAAAATTTACTAGGGAGATCATTTTTCCCGAGGCTTTTCTTTCCGACTCCCCCATGTCCGAATCCAGCTCGGGACCAACACACCCTCCCAGCTGGGATTTCATCTTTTTGATTTTCATAAATTTCGGAGCTTCCGGTGCCCAAATGTGGCTCGTGGCGAGGGTCCCCTGGATCATTTTAATCTCTTCTTGGAGATGCTTAACGGATCAACTCACCTTGAAGGAGCGGCGCTCCAACGCGAGTCGAAAGAATTGACGCGACCAAAGACGGAATTCGTCCGAGTTGCTTTATTGAAACAAAACAGCTCAGGTATTCTCACAAAAGCCCGTTTATCGGGCAGCAATATATATACACATTTATGTCGGGAAGTTTGCCCGGCAAAAGCTATACCGGGCATGCCCGGGTGTCAAGGGCGAGCCTTGGAAAGGCGAGTCTGGACCTGCCCGGGCGTGTTTGGCTGCGGCCTGGCAAGTCGAGGCTGGGCGTGCCCGGGCGCTCTGGACGAGCACTGGAAAGGCGAGAGCGGGCATGCCCGGACGCTCTGGGCGAGCCCTGGAATGGCGATAGCGGGCATGCCCGGACGCTCTGGGCGAGCCCTGGAAAGGCGATAGCGGGTATGCCCGGACGCTCTGGGCGAGCCCGGGAAAGACGAGACCGGGCGTGCCTGGGAGGTTCAGGCGTGCCCGGGAACAGTGAGTCCGGGCATGCCCGGGAGAGGCGCGTCTGGCCGTGTTCTGGCCGGTGCAAGGCGATTGTGTGCATCCAGCGGTAACCGCTACACACGCCCCTCCAGAATCGACCTGCACCGGCAGGGTCAATTTAAGGGGGGTCCGGATGACCCGGCTGAAGCGACCCCTGGAGGGTCGTGGGGAGGGGTCCGACGTGGTGGTGGGTGGTCGAGCGGGGGGAACTGTGGACGGGGGGTGGCCTCGCCGCGGAGGAAGGGCCAACCGTGGTGGTCGGTCGACGTCCATGTGCGCCGGTTTGAGGCGGTCCACAGAGATCCGGTCCGACCGGCCGCCAACGTCGACGACAAAGGACTTGTCGCCCCGTCGCAGGACCCGGAAGGGCCCATCGTATGGCGGCCGGAGTGGCCCCCGGTGCGCGTCATGATGCACAAAGACGTACTCCGCTGTGTGAAGCGCCGGGGGGACATAGGACTGAGGGCCACCGTGGCGGGACGTTGGCACGGGGGCAAATCGGCGGGCGGCCTCCTGGACGTCCGAGCGCTGGTGTGCGGCGGACCAGGGACTGGTAGTGTCGGGCACGAACTCGCCCGAGACGCGGAGCGGCTGGCCGTAGACGAGCTCGGCGGCGGACGCCCGGAGGTCCTCCTTGGGGGCCGTGCGGAGGCCCAAAAGGACCCACGGCAGCCGGTCGGTCCAACCGTCGTCCTGAAGGCCGGCCATGAGTGAGGCCTTCATGGAGCGGTTAAACCGCTCGCACAACCCGTTGGCTTGGGGGTGGTAGGCCGTGGTGCGGTGCAGCGTGACCCCCAACGAGCGGGCGACCGCGCCCCAAAGTTCGGACATGAACTGTGGGCCGCGGTCGGATGAGATGTCCGCCGGTGCGCCGAAGCGCGCGACCCAGGTGGCGATGAACGCCTGCGCCACGTCGGCGGTGGTGGTGGAGGTGAGGGGCATGGCCTCCGGCCACCTGGTGGTCCTGTCCACCATGGTGAGCAGGTGGGTGAACCCCCGCGATGGGGGCAGGGGACCCACCAGGTCCACGTGGACGTGGTCGAAACGCCGTGCAGGCACGGTGAAAGGTGCCAGCGGGGCCTGGGTGTGGCGGTGGAACTTGGCCCGCTGGCAGGCCGTGCAGGCGTTGGCCCAGTCGCGGACGTTCCGTCGAAGGCCGTGCCAGACGAAACGCGCCGACACCAGCTTCTGAGAAGCTTTCCGGCCCAGGTGAGAAAGGCCGTGGATGGAGGCGAAGATGCGGCGCTGCCAGGAAACGGGCACGATGGGGCGAGGCTGGCCCTGGGAGACGTCGCAGAGCAGGACGGTGCCCGCGAAGGGGATGTTGGCCAGGCGGAGGCCCGTGTCCGCCGCCCGGAGGGCCTGCACCGAGGTGTCGGTGGTCTGGTCGGCCGCCATGAGCGCGAAGTCCACGCCGAGGTGGACCGCGTTCGCGCTGGCCCGAGAAAGACAGTCGGCCACAGCGTTGTCTTTGCCGGCGACGTGCCGGATGTCCGTGGTGAATTCCGACACGGCGGAGAGGTGGCGCTGCTGGCGGGCCGACCACGGCTCCGTGACTTTGGCCATTGCGTAGACCAACGGCTTGTGGTTGACGAAAGCCGTGAACGGGCGGCCCTCCAGGAGGTGTCGGAAATGGCGAACGGCCAGGAATAGACCGAGCAGCTCGTGGTCGAACGTGCTGTATTTTAACTCGTTCGGCCGGAGCTGCCGGCTGGAAAAAGCGAGTGGCTGCCAAACCCCGTCCACCCATTGTTCATGGACGGCGCCCACCGCGTAGTTGGAGGCGTCCGTCGTGAGGGCGATGGGCGCGTTGAGCACCGGGTGAGCCAGCAGCGTTGCGTCGGCGAGGGCCCGTTTTGCGCTCGCAAAGGCCGCGTCCATGGCCGCGGACCAAACGATGTCATGCTTGGCCGGCTTGCCCCGGAGGGCCTCGTAAAGGGGCCGCATGAGCTGAGCAGTGCGTGGCACGAATCGGTGATAAAAATTCACCATGCCGAGGAACTCTTGTAGGGCCTTGATGGAACGGGGATGCGGGAACGTGGTGATGGCCTCGACCTTGGTCGGCAGCGGCACGGCCCCGGTCTTGGTGATGTGGTGGCCCAAAAAGTCAACGGTCGTCGTGCCGAAGTGGCATTTGGCCGGGTTGACAATTAAGCCGTGCTCGCTGAGGCGACCGAACAGTGTTCGGAGGTGGAGGAGGTGCTCGGCGCGGGACGTGCTGGCGACGAGGATGTCGTCCAGATAGACGAAAAGAAATGGAAGGTCGCGCAGCACGCCATCCATTAAGCGCTGGAACGCCTGGGCCGTGTTCTTGAGGCCAAACGGCATCCTCAAAAATTCGAACAGGCCGAACGGCGTGATGACGGCCGTCTTCGGGACGTCGGCCGCCCGGACAGGTACCTGGTGGTATCCCCGTATCAGGTCAATTTTGGAAAATATGACCCGTCCCGCCAAACGGGCGGAAAAGTCCTGGATGTGCGGGTTCGGGTACCTGTCGGGGGTGGTAGCGTCATTGAGGCGGCGGTAGTCGCCACACGGGCGCCATCCGCCCCCCGGCTTTGGCACGATGTGCAGTGGTGAGGCCCACGCGCTATTGGAGCGCCGCACGATGCCGAGGTGCTCCAACGCGTCGAACTCGGCCTTTGCCACGGCGAGCTTGGCCGGGTCGAGGCGGTGGCCCTGGCGTAGACCAGCGGGCCCATAGTGGGTATGTGGTGCTCGATCCCATGCCGCACTGCGACGGCCAAAAACGTCGGCCGTGTGAGGGCCGGGAATTCCGCGAGCAGGCGAGCGAACTCGTTCGCCGTCGGGAGGGCGCACGCCAGTTCGGTCGGCACGGAGCTGCTCATCGTGCACGCCAGGGAGCTGAAGGTCTCGGCGTTGACAAGGCGACGACGTTTGACGTCGACCAGCAGCCCGTGCGTGCAGAGGAAGTCGGCGCCCAGCAAAGCCATGGGGACGCAGGCGGTCACAAAGGTCCACTGAAAGCGCTGGCTGCCGAAGCAGAGGGTGACGTTGCGCGGGCCGAAAGTGCGTATGGCCGAGCCATTAGCAGCGACCAAAGAGGGGCCGCAAACGGCGTCCCGCCTGTCCTGCTCGGAGGCGGGTATGACGCTCAGTTGGGCGCCAGTGTCACAAAGGAAACGCCGCCCGGACGCTTTGTCCCCAATAAAAAGCAAGTTGCCCGAGTGGCCGGCGCTCATGGCTGTGAATGAACGCCGGCCCGGCCGTTTCCCGACTTGCCGAAAGTGCACGGGGGTCGGCACGTCCGAGCCTTGTGTCCGAACCTGGCGTGGTAATAACACCACGCCTGGTCAGGTGGAGGCCCCGGCCGTCGTGTCGGAAGCGGTCGGTGCGGCGTGGCGGCCGCCAGTTTCACCGGCAGTTCGGCCTCCAACTGCGCAGGGCGCTCGGGCGACGTGGGCGTCGCCTCGGACGGCGGCAGGCTCCAGATAGCCGCGCCGATGTGTTGGCCCGCCGAGGAGATCTTATCGGCTTCCCTGGCGAGGGCGCGGGGATCGGTGATTGACGTGCCAGCCAGGGCGAGGCGTACCGGGTGAGGCAGCTGGCGAAGGAACAACTCGCGGAACAGAAAATCCGGAGAGTGCTCACTGAGCAACGAGAGCATATAGTCCATGCGCTCGGACGGGCGCGTGTCGCCGAGCTCGGGCAGGTCGAGCAGGCACCGTGCGCGTGCCGCCGGTGAGGGCGAAAGCGTCGAGGAGGAGCGCCTTCAGCGCGTCATACTTGTCGGCAGCCGTCGGGTGCTCGAGGAGGCTCAGGGCGCGGGCCGCGGTGGCGGAACCGAGCGCTGCCACGACGTGGTGGAAGCGGGTGTCGTCCGCGGTGATGCCTCGCAGGGCGAACTGGGAGTCCGCCTGGGTGAACCAAACAGCCGCGTGAGCCTCCCAGAAGGTAGGCA
Source organism: Myxine glutinosa (assembly GCF_964187855.1). Taxonomy (NCBI): domain Eukaryota; kingdom Metazoa; phylum Chordata; class Myxini; order Myxiniformes; family Myxinidae; genus Myxine; species Myxine glutinosa. Next base: position 134,474,724 of record NC_136269.1, read on the forward strand.
GTTTAAGAGTCACTGCCGTGTCCATGTCGGTAGGTCACCAGTGAAGGAGCGGCGCTCCAACGCGAGTCGAAAGAATTGACGCGACCAAATACGGATTCGTCCGAGTTGCTTTATTGAAACAAAACAGCTCAGGTATTCTCACAAAAGCCCGTTTATCGGGCAGCAATATATATACACATTTATGTCGGGAAGTTTGCCCGGCAAAAGCTATACCGGGCAGGCCCGGGTGTCAAGGGCGAGCCTTGGAAAGGCGAGTCTGGACCTGCCCGGGCGTGTTTGGCTGCGGCCTGGCAAGTCGAGGCTGGGCGTGCCCGGGCGCTCTGGACGAGCACTGGAAAGGCGAGAGCGGGCATGCCCGGACGCTCTGGGCGAGCCCTGGAAAGGCGATAGCGGGCATGCCCGGACGCTCTGGGCGAGCCCTGGAAAGGCGATAGCGGGCATGCCCGGACGCTCTGGGCGAGCCCTGGAAAGGCGATAGCGGGCATGCCCGGACGCTCTGGGCGAGCCCTGGAAAGGGGAGAGCGGGCATGCCCGGGGGAAGACGAGACCGGGCATGCCCGGGAGGTTCGGGTGTGCCCGGGAACAGTGAGTCTGGGCATGCCCGGGAGAGGCGCGTCTGGCCGTGTTCTGGCCGGTGCAAGGCGATTGTGTGCATCCAGCGGTAACCGCTACAACCTCGTCTCGCAGACTCTGTTGGACTCGAGCAACCTCTCCCTTGATGGTATTGTCCCAAGTCTCCAGCCGCTCCTGTATGACCTCATCTATCCTCTCCCCAGTCAATTGTGGCCCCCACAGGCCTTTATCTATAAACACCCGCTCTTCTTCTGTGATACGGGCCTCCAACCCCTTTACCTCCTACACTAAATCACCGCCATGGCGCTGTGCAAGTCCCCATTTATCTGCTTGCTGGAGCATTCTAGCATTCACACCTGCACGATAACATCCCAGGTCCTCATTTACCTTATCAATCCTGGTCGTTGTTGCACAAATTTTGTTTTTCAATTTTCCTCCATTCTAACAGTCTCGGGTTGACCCTCTTCTATTTTTAATTCCATCTCCTCCCGTTTCAATTCAAACTCCATGGCCATTTTTTTTTCCATCTCCTCAAACCGAGTCCCCAATTTCTCCTCGAACCTGTCTTTCATTTGATCCTCCATTATTCTCTCTATGCCATCAACTCGTTCCCCCAATTCCTGTTTAATTTCCTCCTTTACTTCATTCAGAAATGTCATTTATTTTTCCCTACATTCGTTCATTCTGGGCATTAATTTTGCCCTCCATTCCATCAATTTTTCCCTCCTAGGGATGGGGGGAGCACCCTAGGGATGGGGGAAGGTTTCTACCCTGTCCTCATCACTATCCCCCCCATATCGGCTTGCCACCGTCATCCTCGCTGCTTTCCTGCCGCTCCGCCATTTTGCACGCATCCGCCATTATGTGCACAGCTGACTCTTCCCGCGTGCGTTTTATTTTTCCTCACAATTTTTTCTTTTAAATTTCCAATGCACGTTCTGCGTTCTCCTGGCACCAATTTATTAGAAATTTGGACCTCGGCCACTACAATCACCTCTCCCTCAGAGAGATGAGGCGATCGCTATAATTTAGATTTCCAAAGCTGAGATCAATTGGTGCTCAGCGGGTGTCGTATCCGCACCCTGGACACCGAGTGTCCCACATGGTTTGAATACCGCTGCTGACACCAGTTGTCGCGCCCCTGCCGATTAATATCAGACAGGACGGATGAGCCGAACCAGTCTTACTCCCGAGGCAACCTCCCGATGTTGGCGGTTATTTTGCCCGCACAGGATGGAAGAGACGCGAGACATTTAACTAATGCAAAACACACGGTTTTATTCAGAAACTACGAAACATGCGAAAACGACAAATAAAAATGCAACAAATGATTTAAAGCAAATACGGCACGGACGAAAATATATGCTGAGGTAAAACTAAATTCTATTTTGAGGCTCCTCCCCTCCGGCTCAACCACGCACACAGGGAAGGGTAAAAAAATTAATTCCCCCCCATCGCCCTTGGCCAGCACTTAGCTTTGGCCCCACTGGGTCCTTTAGGAGGTTGGTAGCTGTTGAAGCTCAATTCCACACAGGCGGGAACTTGGCAAGATGGCGACGGCCGACAAAAGGCCTGCGTGTCAAAGGCTCACAGAGCCGTGGGACAAGTAGCCAAGACGGCCTCCTTCAGGTTCCTCTACCATCTGGGGAAGCACAACGCGGCCTCCAGCTCCTTGGTGAGTCCAACAGCAACACGCCTCTTTGAAATGCTGCCGACACAGCAAAAGCTCCACGCTCTCCTCAAAAGCGCACACAATCGTTATAGCACAAAAATGGCCAGCATCCTGCTCAAACTCTAACTGCCTTCTTCCTCCCCAAGCAGAACCACGTGCTCTGCTTTTCTTCAGCTCCGAGAGTCAATGGTGAAGGTTTTTGCTGCCCCTGTGCTCTCCCTCACCGGACCAATTGCGTCACTCGGTAGACGTGGCCTGCCGGTCTTGTTCCCCATGCCCCTAACAAAGTTGATCCGCCTCTCCTGGGCGGGTCCCTTTTTCTATATATGTCCATAGGGGAGGGCTTAGCCTGGCCGGCAGTTCATGAAGGGTAATTTGGCCGGCCGTGTCGGCAAAAATGTTAGGGAAGACTACAGAGGGTTTGACACACAGGGGAAAACTAGCCCCTATTACTAATTAACACGGCATAATCCCCCATATGATGCATATTTAAACAACCTGAAGCTACATTTTCCCGACTTATGTACATCGAAATGCTCCTACACATTGCATGGTCCGTACTATTTCCTATACCATTCTACCTTCCCTACGGTATTCTCTTACCTACCCCCATAAACGTAAGAATATCATGGGGAAATGGATCATATTCAGGGGACAGGGAATATATCCCATTACATACCATGGGAAACATGCACATGAATCAGGGGATAGGGAAAATATTCCATTACATATCATGGAAAACATGTACATTATTCAGGAGATAGTGAGAATATCCCAATACATATCATGGGAAACATATACAAGTACATGATTCAGGGGATAGGGAATATATCCCATTACATACCATGGAAATATCTCCCATTACATCCCATGGGAAACATGTACATTATTCAGGAGATGGGGAATATATCCCATTACATACCATGGGAATATATCTCATTACATACCATGGGAAGGATGTATATGATTCAGGGGACAGGTAATATATCCCATTACATATCATGGGAATATATCCCATTACATACCATGGAATTACATCCCGTGGGAATCATGTATATGATTCAGGGGATTGGGAATATATTGTTGTGGGTGTGCCATAAAGGCAGACCCCCTATAAATAATTGATTGCATGACAACATGTAGCCTGCATTAGTCAGTTATGTCTTATTGAATGTAAAGATTAGCCCTTTCCCATTGCGTAGTAAAAAAAAAGACCAAATATGCGTTGAGTTAGGCAGGATCTTCAAACCCTTGTTGGTTAAGGGAAGCCATAACACCAGATGTGCAGAAAGGCGTGGCCAAAAGCACGGCCCACATGACCAATGGCGAGCCGGGAACCCATCGCCATGATGCGACAAGCCTCAGCCAATGGGAGGCTCTGGAACATTTTGAAGGGCGTGACCAGTTCTGATAATAGCCCACGCGCAGGCATTATCATTCTCTTGCTTTTTGGGACTTCTTCGAGGACACACCTGAGCTCTTGCCCCTTTCGCCACGCCCACGACGAGACCTCACTTGCTTTTTCATATCTCCTACGACACGTGTTTGACCTTTGTGTTCTTCGTCGACACCCATCGCGTCTGCGCCGATCCTTTGTGCCATCTGGCTGACCCGCAAGCGTTGGCACTTTCGACACGACTCACCTGTGCTGAAGTTCATCTACCTGTGCTAAGTTCGTCCGTGCCAACTTCGAGGCGGCGGTTCGTCCTGCGGACCTGACGTCACGATCGAACTACGAGCCGCGCACACCAGACCACGTGGTCACCAGCGAGGAATCCCAGCATGTACATCGGTACGCCCTTTAACCAGAGTGTTATTCTCTGAGTGTGTGTCAGAGTGTGAAGCCGCCAGTGGAGCTTATTAGGATAGGTAAGAATTGTTAAGGTAAATCTTCGTCTCTGTTTCTCTGTGCCTTCCAAATAAAAGGCTGTACATTTTGTTCTTACTTCCAACCTGTTCGGTATGTCTTTTCTCCATTGGCCTAGCATCATCCGGGACCGAATTTGGCTAGACTCAGGTCCAGAAATCTCGTGGGGTAACGCCGCTTTCCACACCGTGCAAAACCGCTTGGCCTCCAGAAGGTGTGGGAAAGTGAGGGTTGGATCACGCGGTTCTTTGGCACGCGCGTGCACCTTGACGTGTGCACCTTGAACTTGACCCTACAGCAACAACTTGTTGTAAGGTGTGGGATAAATTTGGAACCCTCCCAGTCTCACCGCAACAAATTGGTGTCCGGGAGTGGGATTGGACCTGTAGTACGCTTCACGTACTGCAAAATTACGAGCGAGTGGAAATTTAGTTTGAAACCAATTTAAAACAAAATTAAAATTAAATTCGGATGATGTCGGGCCAAGACGTGCAGTTTCCGGTGGGTATAGAGAATGTAGAGAATGAAGGTGAATTAATGGCCCAGGACACAGGTGAACAGATTGAACTTGGAATTAATCACGGCACGGCAGGGAGTGAAGACAATGGCCGCGCGCAGGGCCGGCGGCGGGAGCCGAGCCCGCTGTGCAAGCGGGGGTTAACATGGAGTTATTCATGACTCAAGTCAGAGCATGCTTTGAGGTGCAAATAAAAGAATCAAGGTGCGACATGAAGAGGATGAGCGAGGAGGTCGCGGGTGTGCATGACGAGGTAAAGCGGAGTGAGATGAGTGTCCAGCGAGAGTTGAAGGACAGCACGGCCAAACTGACTGGGGCAATGGAAATGTTGATGCGGGAGGTAGAGGAACCGACGATGGTCGAGTTAGAGGAGGAAATAGTAGGGGCGCAGTGGGAAATAGAGGTAAAACAGAAGCTGGAGAAGGTAGAAGGAGGAATAATTGAAATTGAAAAGACAGAAGGAGAGACGGAGAATAAATTAGGGAAGGAATTGATGGCATGTGTGCGAGAGTGGTGCTCGGACCGTGGTGAAATGCCTGTTAATCAAATAGAAAGATTGCAGGTTCTTGAAGAGGACCGGGAAAAGGTGAGTCCCGAGGTGAGTAGTGATATCAGGAATGTGTTTGGTGCGAGCGGGTTCTCGGCGAGCTTGGGAGAAAGGCCAGACCCGGGGGTTCGTGAAGGGCCCATTGTGAGGGTTACGAATGAGACGGAGTGTGTGGAGAAAGTGTGCGCACCGGTGTGTGCGATTACGGAGTTTGTGGAGATTGTGTGCGCACCAGTGTGTGCGATTACGGAGTGTGTGGAGAGAGTGTGCGCACCAGTGTGTGCGATTACAGAGTGTGTGGAGAAAGTGTGTGCACCAGTGTGTGTGGGTACGGAGTGTGTGGAGAGAGTGTGTGCACCAGTGTGTGCGATAATGGAGTGTGTGGAGAGAGTGTGCGCACCGGTGTGTGCGATTACGGAGTGTGTCGAGAGAGTGTGTGCACCGGTGTGTGCCATTACGGAGTGTGTGGAGAGAGTGTGCGCACCGGTGTGTGTGATTACAGAGTGTGTGGAGAGTGTGCGCACCGGTGTGTGCGGGTACAGAGTGTGTGGAGAGAGTGTGCCCACCGGAGTGTGCAAGTACAAAATGGAGTGAGAGGTATGATGCGGCTCAGGCATCGACCCCGACCGGTGTAGTACTTCATGAGACGGGTAGAATACGTGAGCCCCCGATGGGTGGTGCGCCGTGGGGCCCAGAGGGAATCGGTGCTGCGTCGGTCTCACAAGGACCGGCGTGCACGATTCGTACCTCCGGCACCCGCACGGTATTGTTGGCGCCGTACCACGGCAAGAGCGATCGGCGGGTTTTGAGGGGCAATTTGAAGTGTCGAAGGCACGCACCTTACCGGGTGAGGTGCTCTAACCGTGGCCAATTGGATCATCATGCGTGGAACAGCAAGGCCCCGCGCAGGGATGGAGCCCGGCACCTGGGCCCACCAATTCCCCCCCCCCCCCCCTCGGATCATCTCTACCGGCCGGATATCACCCCATACAGGCGACCAACCACCCGCATGGATCGATCGGCCCTTAGAGGCCGAGCCACGACCAAGTACCTCCATAGATGGGAGCTCATAGTTTAGAGGACTGGGGGAAGTATTGTGCTCCCCACGTGGGGGTATGGTAGTGTGACCATTCCCCATGTGCACGGGGCCCATGAGCACTAGTTTAGGGGGATAGCATTGTTAGGCCCATGGAGGGACTAGCAATGGTTGCTCCATGGGGGCACCGAAGCACTAGCTGAGGGAGGGCTAGGATAATGATTAGGGATCTAGAGATACCATAGGGACTGAGATGTAAGTAGTGACCATGAACTATTGAGGGGACAT
>NC_136269.1:134486223-134626223 GCF_964187855.1 Myxine glutinosa
GTGAATGGGGGAAATGCATCGGAACTTATGAACCACCCCTCTAGTTTCCCATTTTTATCCAATCATTTATCCCAACCCATTTTTTTTTATTTTACCAAATCCATTGGGTCTATCAACAACATATCAACATCACCGATAAATTTTAAATCCTGTTTAGTCATTTTCGACATGGCACTCCAACCTAATCCTGGTGCTGTATAATAACGAGCGGAGTCCTAACCATAATAATTTTTATTATGACAGACGGTTGTAAAAGTCTCAAATACATCAGCTAACTAAAGAACATCAGTCTTAAGATACAAATCGTGGTATTCCCCAAGGTTCTTTATATTAAACTTCTCCCAAATATTTTGTGCTTGAGTATAATCTTTATCAGTTATACGAGTTTTATTTAACTCATAATAGAAATTCTCTTTAGAGGGAAGTTGTGTTTATTTGAACCTCTCAAATCTCAAATATTAAATCATACGGATATATTCTCTTTTGTGATAGGAGTTTTCAATCTCTTCTTGAATTGAAAAATGTGATTTAAGATTTGGAAAGTTTTTAACATTTGATACCAAGTCAGATAATGGACTTGACATAAATTTAAATGTGTCAAGAAATCTGATATGAGTTATGGGAGATGTATGAATTGTTTTTGTTAATGAGATGTATTTCTGGTTTGTGTTAGGAATGGCTGAAATGTCTCCGGGTGTTTTACTCAATGCTTTTATAAATAGATGTGTGTCATAGTGTGTGTTGTTGTGAAGAAAGACTGGAATGAAAGAGGGAAGTTTAAAATGGAGATTACAACTTTGATGAGGCGGACCCCTATATGACCCTGTGAGATGACAATGGTCTCTTACCTTTAGACCTTCACTAATTTCCTTCTCACAAATATGACAGATATTATTTTTCCTAAATTTCCTTTTCTCTTCTTTTGTTAAGCACGTTGGTTTAAATGTCTTTTCCATTATCTGTGTTAATCTAACACAATCTCTTTCTAATATTTTTACAAACTCACGAGAGGCATCTCCTCTATAAAGTTCTAACTTGTTGTATTCATCACCAACAGATGATTTGATTTAATAACAGAAACCACAAGGAGTATGTTTTTGATATTTATTTGTGTATGATTGATCTGGATTTGGAGACGCAGTATCTATCTTTTCAAGGATACTTTCAAAATCTCGCGAGATCTTGGAGACGGTGGCAGGGGTTTTCGACGGTCCACACGGTCTCCACGTTTTTCAAAGTTAAGTCTGTTCACAATTGTATTTTGTCGAAACTGTATTTATCGTTCGGTGTGTGAACTTATAGTGTCCCCCTTGGAAGTTTCTCTGTGTTTATCTTTCATAAATTAATCGTTTGTTTGCCGCGTCGCGAGCAAGGCCTTGCAGCCTCAGGCTTCCCCCGTCGAAGGTTGTTCCTTCCTTCGCTGTTTTGCTAGCTTTTTTGATTTCCCCTTCTCCACCAAGCTTCACCAAACATCTACTATTTGTCTAACGTTGTAACCCCCACACCCCCCCCCCCAAAAAACAAACAAAAAAACAAACAAAAAAAACTTTTATTTCCCTTTCTCCTCGTGTAGTTTTGCCTCTGCCCACGTGCGGTCTTGCCCCGCCCCCATTTTCCCCTTGCCTTCCACCTTTTGCCCTGTTCAAGTGACTCGTGGTCGTCACTCTAGGCTTCCTCTCCCCATTGGTATTTTTGTGAATATAAGATTGTTCTTCACAGTTCTGTTTAAATATGTTTCAACTATCCCCTTCAGTGTTTTATTCAGTGGTTTATTACAACACGCTGTTTTTCTTCTTATTTAAAAGGCTCCTTTCAATTTCCTCTTCAACTCATTCCATTTCAAAAAAATATTCAATCTCTTATGATTCCAAATCACTCCATGCTCTAAATTCTCATTCATTCCATCCCTCCTCCATCGTTCTTAAACGAATCGCTAACTTGAAAATCACAACAAACCCAATTTGTTATATATGTTCATCTTTCATTAATCATCCACTTTCTAAACTCCCCCCTTGCCCCTCCCCTTCAAATCTCCCCCCCAACCATCCCTCCCAAATTCTCCCTCCTCCCACCTCCTTCTCAAAGCTGCCTCCTCCCCACTTCGTCTCCCTTCTATGTCATACCTCCACCTCCTCCAACCTTCTACTTTCCTCTGCTCCCCCTCAAACAAACTCTCACTGTGCCTCATTCCATCACCATCAAACCTTTCGTCCTCCTCATCCTTCCCTTTCTTGTAACTCTTCTGTAATCTCTGACACACTATCAACTGCTCTTCCTACATCCCCCTCTCACCCTTCATCTGACCCTACCCCTCCCCTCCCATGTCCTGCACCCGATGCTCCCCCTCTCTCCTCGCTAACGGTATGGACCTCAAACATCCGGGGCCTTCGCTCAAACCTGATTGATCTCTCCATTCAGGTTCCTTCTGAAAATCCAGACTTGATCTGCTTAACAGAAACTTTCCTCCTTCAAGATGTCTCTGATTCCTTAATATCTCTTCCTGGTTACTCCCTCCTCTGGTACGATAGACCTGAGCCTCGTCCTGGTGGTGGGGTGGCTATCTTTATCAAAAACTCTCTTCCTCACTCTCCCTGCATTGCCCTCTCTCCACCCCACCCACAGGAGTACCTCTGGCTACGGCTTCCTCTCCGCTCCCACCTTTTGTTCATATGTGTTCTGTACAGTCCTCCAAACAGTGATTGTCGTGAAAATCAAGCTCAGACACGACTTGACCTCTGGGTAGGTTTAATATCATTTAGATCTGAAGTACATCCTGTAAAAAATACATTCATGCAACAGGCATTAAAATCAGAGTATTTCATGAGCAATGGTCGATTCAATATGGCAATGGTCCAATAGAGAGGACAGTCAGCGCAGCATTTAGGGGCGTACATACCATTCAAACTACAGGACTATGTCACAGTGAGTTCCGCTGGAGTGTCCATGCGCCCCGGTTGTCCCGGGTCTTATAGACGCCCCTTTTGAAGCGAGCACACCCTGGGTTCACCTTGGTATAATTTCACTACATTCTCCCCGCCGTTAGAACTATACTGCCGCTCGGCAGGTTGCAAGCAAGCATCAGCAATAATCGAATGGGTCACGTCAATCCACGTCAGTCGGTCCACCCGTAGCGGTCGGGGCGGCGAACTTCCCTGCCAGTTCGTGTTCGGAATCTACCGGGCACGGCGTCCCCAAGCCCGGAGTCCCCCGCGTCGGAATAGCTGCCGGAGGTGGGAGTCGGAGGGGGCGCCCCAGCGCCTTCGGGCACGGGAGTGGGGAACGACGGAAGTAACGGTGGTAGTTCCATAGGGGAAGCTTCGTTAGAGTCCATAGACTCGTAGACGGGTTCGTCGATATCCCTGTCGTCGTCCCCACATGGGGCGAGATGGCGTACGGAGACAGTAGACTCGCGGCCATCCGCCGTTAACACGCGAGCATGCTCGGGATTAGCCTGGAGGACCTGCACCTTGTCAACAAGGGGGTCGTACTTGCTAGCGCGAACCGCTCGTTTGAGATAGGCGGGCCCCGGTTCAGCGAGCCAGCTGGGTAAAGATTGGATACTGCCGGAGCTTCTAGGGTGGTGGAACAGTCGTTCGTGAGGAGTCTGGTTGGTGGCAGTACATAGGAGAGCCCGGATCGAGTTTAGAGCGGCAGGTAGCGACCACGCCCATTTATCGAGGCCTCGGCCGAGGGTCCGGAGGCTTAGCAAGACGGCCCTCCATATAATCCCATTAAAGCGTTCGATCTGCCCATTCGCTTGGGGCCGGTACGGGGTGGTGTAGCTCGAAGCGACATTATGCTGGAGCAAGTAGCCCCTCACCTCCTGGGACAGGAACACCGCACCCCGATCGGTATGCACGTAGGCCGGATACCCGAACATAGAAAACAAATTCTGCAGGCACCGAATAACCGTGGCAGCCGACATATCCCCGCACGTGTAAGCAAAGGGGAATCGTGAATACTCATCGACGATAGTGAGCAGATAGCGAGAGTTGCTTGACATTGGCAGCGGCCCTTTGAAGTCCATCGCCAAGCGCTCCCACGGTCTAGTAGCCCTAACGAGTGTCCCCATAGGAGGGTTATAAAAACGCGGTTTGAGTTCCGCACAGATCGCGCAATCACGGCAGATGTGGCGGATGTCCTCAATCGAGTACGGCAGATTGCCCTCGCGCACAAAATGCGCGAAGCGCGTTACCCCGGGATGACACATAGTGCCGTGCAAAGTGCGCAGCCCCTCCAAAGTTACAACCCCCGTGCAAGTGGCCGGCCTCGATAAGGCGTCAGCGACCAGGTTATCCTTCCCCGGGCGGTATTTGATGGTGTAGCAGAAGTCGGCGAGTTCGATACGCCAACGGGTGATTTTCTCATTCTTAATGCGCTGAGCATGTAAGGTGTCGTACATAAACGCAACGCTCTGTTGGTCCGTGACGATTTGGAAACACCGCCCAAGCAGATACGGCCGCCATCGCCGAATTGATTCGACGATCGCGTACGCTTCCTTTTCGACAGACGAATGCCTCCGCTCGGCGGAGGTGAGAGTCCGCGAGAAGAAAGCCACAGGGCGGCCCCCTTGGGAGAGAGTCGCCGCTATCGCATGATCTGAGGCATCACTCTCCAAAACGAAAGAGGCACTCTCGTCAATCGTCGCGACAGCGGCGCCAGCGATGTCGACTTTAAGGCCCTCGAAGGCCGCCAGGGCAGCCGGGCCCATGGGGAAAGTGTCGCAGGCCACGAGGGGGCGGAGCTTCGTGGAGAAATTTTGCACCCACTTTGAATAGTGGGCGAACAGCCCTAGAGCGCGTTTCAGCGAAGCCCGATCGCTAGGCGGAGCCATATCGAGCAAAGGGCGCAGATGCTCCTTATCCGGAGAGACGGAGCCATGGGTCACGGTGTACCCCAAAAGGTCTACCGTGCATAGAGAGTATCGACACTTAGCCGCATTCATGGTTAGGCGATATTTCCGCGCGACCTCGAGGAAGCGTTTCAGATTAGCGTCGTGATGCTCCTGGTCATACCCACAAACCGTAAGATTGTCCAGATAGACAAAGACATCGGTCAAATTCTCCTTCGCAACGAGGTCATCCATAGCCCTCTGAAAACAAGCGACTCCGTTAGTTACCCCAAAGGGGAGTCGCGTGAACTGGTACAACCGCTGACCCGATTCAAAGGCTGTAAAGACGCGATCAGCCCTAGAGATGGGGACTTGATGATATGCACTACGCAGATCGAGAGTGCTATAAACGGAATACAGGGCCACCTGGCGTACCAGGGCGTCCATCCCCGGTAAGGGGTAGGCATCCAGCTGTGTAAAACGATTAATCGTCTGCGAATAGTCGATTACCATGCGCCGGCGGTGGGCCTCACTCTGCACCACTAAGACTTGGGCCCGCCACGGTGACCTACTGTGTTCTATAATACCGTCCTTTAAGAGCAGGGCCGTTTCTTCCGCAATGAATTGCGCGTCCGCGCGAGAGTAGCGCCGCGATTTGACGGCTACAGGGGTACAATCAGTGGTCAGGTTGGGGAACAGTGAGAGAGGCTCCATGTCCATTTGAGCGAGGGCACACACAGCGAGCGTGTCCGGCCCACCGAAGTCTATTTCCAAACGTCCATGCCGCTTAAGGAAATCAAGTCCTAACAGAACGTCAGCGCATAAAGCAGGCAATACCATGAGATACATGTCCGGGAACATGCGTCCCTTTATCACAAGTTTCAATCGACACGCCCCTTTTGTGCTCAACCGAAGTCCCTGAGAGGCCATGAAGATCCGGCGGGTTGTCCCGAGAACCGGCCACCCATGTTGATGCACGAGTCGCTGATCGATAAAACTATCCGTGGACCCCGTGTCAATCAAAGCTTGTGCAAAAACGCCCGCGACCGTGAGCGGAATGATGGCCTGCGCAAGGCCGGCAGACCCGGCAGGTATTGTACCGGCCGGGCGAGAAGATCACGCCTCGCGGGTGGATCCCACGCCGGCTGCAATCCTTCGGGCAGCGTCGGCAGGTTGGGCCTCAGCAGGAGCATTGAAGTCAGTTGGCTCATCAGCAGATTCATTTGCTAGAGTGGGTGTGTGTAGGTCGTAAGAGCCGCCGCCAGATGGCGCTCGAGTCACGTGAGAAAGATCTCTGCCGTCTGCAGATTCATATGCCAAAGTGGGTGCATGTAATTCGTAAGAGCCGCCGTCAGATGGCGCTCGAGTCACGTGAGAAGGATCTCTGCCGTCTGCAGATTCATATGCCAAAGTGGGTGCATGTAATTCGTAAGAGCCGCCGTCAGATGGGGCTCGAGTCACATGCTGCGTTGGCCGCACATCGAGAGGAGTTTCCAAAGCAGGAGCATGTCGCTTGTTTGAAGTAGGCGTTCGAATGCCAGTCAAGGTCGGTCGCGCTGCGGCCGGTCGCGTTCGCGCCATTTGTTTCGGCGGCCCGGTGTATCTCACCAAGGTCGGGCGTGCAGCCAGAGGCCCGCGAGAAGGAGAGCGGCTCATCAGAGCCAAGTGAGGCGCCCCGTCCGGCACTCGATCCGTTGGCTCCGCGATGAGCCCATTCAAGGTCACGCGGGGACGCGTGCCCCGAGCGGCCTTCCTGCAGACCTTTGCAAAATGGCCCTTGGTGGAGCACAGGTGGCATGTAGCCTCCCGGGCCGGGCATTCAGAGCGAGGGTGCTGCCGATTCCCGCAAAAATAACATTTTGCATACCGGTCAGGCCGTGGCTGGGCAGCGGCGGCAGCAGTGAGGCCGGAAGCGGAGTCCGCTTCAGGAGCTCCCGGAGACTCGGCCGTGGTGGTCGGGTCTGCCTCCGTATCCTCGGTGGTAGCCCTCTCCGGTCGCGCGAGTTGCGAGGTCCCCGCCACGACTCGTGGGTGATCATATGCGGTGGATTGTTCTCGGGCATCTGTATATACGCGTGCCAGCCGTAGTGCCTCCGTAAATGTCAGATCCGCGACCTCCAGGAGTCGGAGCCGCAAGACTCCAGAATTAATTCCGGAGATGAATGAATCTCGGAGCAAGTCGTCCTGCACTTGCTCGTGGGTCCGGACGTCCTGCACGCAGTCCGGCAACAGGTAGCGCAACTCCTGCGTGAAGCGATCGATCGATTCAGATGGTTGTTGTCGCCGCTGGGAGAGTTGATGCCAGCCGTGCACAGCGCTCCGTGTCTTTACGTATAGGCGCTTCAGCTCGGCCAGAGCCGTAGCGTACGTCTCAAATCGAGAAATGTTCCGGAAAACGGTGTGATAGACCTTCGACTGTAACACGGACAGCTTCATCGCAGCGGTGGGCTCTGTTTCGTGAGCAGCAAAGTAATTCTCCAGCGTTTTGAGCCAGTGTGTGAACTCCGATGCTGATCGGCTCCGATAAATCGGTACCACGATCATCTTGTGGTCAGCCATTCCGGCGATCTAAATGATATTAAATGTCGTGAAAATCAAGCTCAGACACGACTTGACCTCTGGGTAGGTTTAATATCATTTAGATCTGAAGTACATCCTGTAAAAAATACATTCATGCAACAGGCATTAAAATCAGAGTATTTCATGAGCAATGGTCGATTCAATATGGCAATGGTCCAATAGAGAGGACAGTCAGCGCAGCATTTAGGGGCGTAAATACCATTCAAACTACAGGACTATGTCACAGTGAGTTCCGCTGGAGTGTCCATGCGCCCCGGTTGTCCCGGGTCTTATAGACGCCCCTTTTGAAGTGAGCACACCCTGGGTTCACCTTGGTATAATTTCACTACAGTGATGACTCCATTTACATTTCTCTGTCGGACAACATGGACCAACTTCTATCAACTCATCCAAACTCTCTCTTCCTCATATGTGGCGACTTCAACTGTCATCATGCCAGCTGGCTGGGTGTGGGTTCATCTCTCACCAGCCATGGCACCTCAGCAAAGGACTTCTGCGACTCATTGGGACTGACACAATCTGTCAATTTCCCGACCCGGATCTCAGTCAATGGAGTATCTTCTCTTCTGGACTTGGTTATGACTAACTTCCCTGCAAATGTCTGCTGCTCTTCTTCTGCTCCAATCGGTTCTTCTGATCATGTGCTTGTTAAAGTGGACATCTCACTGGCCATTCTCAGAGAGCCTCCTCAGCGCCGACGAGTCTGGCATTTCACTCAGGCCGACTGGCACAGTCTGCAAGCAGCCATCAATCAACTGGACTGGTCTCCCTTCTCTAATGCCTCTGACATCAATTCTTCCTGGGAATTCTTCCAAAGCAAACTGCTCTCTCTCATACACAGATTTATCCCATCTCGTCTTCAGTTGTCTTACCCTTCCTCCCGTCCATGGTTCACTGAATCTTGTGGTGAGGCAGTTGCCCTGAAACAACTTGCCTTTGCGTCTTGGAAGGCAAATCCAACTGAAGGCAATCTCAGTTCCTTCCACCAAGCTCGAAACAAGTGTGTTTCTACCCTCAGGAGTGCCAGGAAGCACTATCTCTCCACACTCAAGATTGAACTCTCAAACCTGTCTCCTTCCTCCAAATCCTGGTGGCGTCTGGTCAAATCCGTTTCTGGTGTTTGTTCCCCCTCCATCCCCTCCCTTACCTCAAATGGCTACACAGTTGACACCGCACGTGACAAAGCCGAATGCCTCAACTCCTGTGTTTGCCTCAAAATCTTGTGTCCCAAACCCATCTCTCTCTGTTCCCACCTTTCCCAGTCGAACCCAACTGCTCCTGGACTCTGTGTCCTTCTCTCCTGACAAGGTGGAGAAGTTTTTATCAAACCTCGACTCTGATTCTGCAACTGGACCAGATGGCATCAGCCCTCGGGTCCTAAAATCCTGCTCTGCTGCTCTATCTCACCCTCTCTCTGTTCTTTTCACCCTCTCTTTTGCTCAAGGTCATCTGCCAGCATCTTGGAAATCAGCAAACATTACCGCTTTACACAAAAAAGGTACAAAAACAGATCTTTGCAACTACAGACCAATCAGCCTGCTCCCAATTATCAGCAAAGTCATGGAATCCATCATTGCTTCAGATATCAAATCCTTCCTCTTCTCCAATGGCTTGATCTCTGATCATCAATTTGGATTCAGACCAGGTCATTCTACTCTGGACATGTTGCTTCTGCTGTCTCAACAATGGATGGAGGTCCTCAATGCCAAACAGGAAATCAGAGCTGTCTCACTTGACATATCACGTGCCTTCGATACGGTCTGGCACCCAGCTCTGCTCACCAAACTCACCTCCTATGGTATTCAGGGAAATCTCCACTCATGGCTTGCGGATTTCCTCTCTGGTCGTAGGCAACGTGTGGCCCTGAATGGATTTCTCTCATCTTCCCTTCCTGTTCTGGCTGGAGTTCCCCAAGGTAGTGTTCTGGGCCCTGTGCTATTTCTGGTCTTCTTCAATGATCTCTCCGACTCTCTGGAAAATCCTCTCTATCTCTTTGCTGATGACTCCACTATCTGCCGCTCCATTCCTCATCCCTCAGATCGGCAGTCTGCAGCCTCCTCACTCTCTGCAGACCTGGACAAAATCACAGACTGATCAAACAAGTGGAACATGTCTTTCAATCCTGACAAATCTCACACTCTTACTATGTCTCTCCGAAAGGACTGACTGGACAACCCTCCCATCTACTTTCTCAACAATCCTCTCCAAGAAGTTCTGTCGCTCAAGTTTTTGGGTCTCACTATCTGCCATGATCTTTCTTGGGAAAACCACATTTCCAAGCTGGCCTCCAAAGCCAGTCGCCGACTGGGCATCCTCCGTCGTGCGAAGTCCTTCCTTGGCACCCCTGAGCTCCTCACCACATACAAGGCTTTCATCCGCAGCTCAATGGAATACTGTTCCCCCCTCTGGGCTGGTGCTCCTGCCTCACACATTGCTCGGCTTCACGCTGTTGAGGCCAAAGCTTTCAGAATCATTGGAATCTCCTGCGATGTAGTCAACTCCGAGGGCCTTGCACTCACTCACCGCAGGCAGGTTGGTGGTCTTTCTGTCTTCTACCGACTCCTCTCCGGCCTTGCTCCCCCAGCTCTCTCTGTGCTCTGTCCCCCCAATATTCCTTCAGGTCGCACAAGATCTGCCTGCAACCCTCTTATGGTTAAACTGCCAAAGTCTAGGCTCTCTGCTCACCTTCACTCTTTCATGCCCCTTTTCTCCCGCCTCTGGAACAAACTCCTCCACTTCCTTCAATCCCACTCCTCCCTCCAGGTCTTTAAAACAGCTGTTCACCACCATCTCCTATCTTCCCCCATCGAAAACCTTGATCTTTTCTACCCCTGGTAATTCACCCCAGAGTCCTTGCAGTGTTCATATGTTTTATTCCTCTCCCACCTCCCCCCAAGTCCTCCCGATGTCCCTGCTCTCAAATGTTGTGTTTGTGTCCTTCCCCCTCTCTCCCCATCTTGTCTGCCGCTCCCCTTGTTTTTTGTGTTTTGTGTGTTGGTTTGTCTTTTTGTGTGATTAATGTTAGCTCTTTCACGAGCCTCGATCTTGTATACAAAAAAAATCAAAAATAAAAAAAATCAGCGTATGTCACAAATGGATGTTTTATAGATTTGTTGAAATCTTTGAATGAACACCAGACGAACACCAAATCCTTTTTCTGAAATACCGACTTCTTTCCTGGAAGTCCTAGCAGTCCTTTTTTTTTTTTTACCTCTCCCACCCCTTCCCCTTTTACACCCCTTCCCACGCCTCCTCCCCCCAAGCCCACTCCCTCCCACAGATCTCTGATGTCCCCGCTCTCAAATGTTGTACTTGTGTGCTTCCCCCTCTCTCCCCATCTTGTCTCCTGCTCCCTTTATTTCGTCTTATGTGTCCGTTTGTTTTTTTTGTCATTAATGTTAGCTCTTACATGAGCCTCGATCTTGTATACAAAAAATAAAAAAATAAAAAAAGAATGATATGTTTGAACCTACTTTTGGCATATTAATTGCGGTTGATTTATGATTACTGCAATATTTTGAATGTTGGTTTAATCTTTCTTTCGTATGAAAGAAGTTGAGACATCGCTTACAGGGATATGTTTTACATTTTCTATTGACTACTTGTGAAGTCGTTAATCTTGCTACATTTTTGATGTAAGCATAATGTGAATTTTCTCCCGAACGATAACACAGAAGGTCGATGTGTGTTTCATCATTTTTATAGTTATTTGAAAATTTTAATATCTGAACTTTGTTTGTATCCGTTAATCCATACACATTAACAGATATATTATTACTTTTCTCAAATTTTGGAATATCTGGCAATGACATTGTAAAGTCCAAATCCTTAACATTAAGTTCATTAATATATGGTAAGTAATGATATACCCTGTTAGGATTAAGTTTCTGTGGGTGAAGGTGAGCAATAACAGAGTATAGAAAACATTTATTATTTATCATTGTTTTTAATATGAACAACAGCCTTTTTCAGCTCTATCTCTTTTGGTAAATCAATATAAGAAGGAGCAGTAAGTGGGCCTGATTTCAAGATATGTACATCTAAAAAGATTATTTTTTTTATTTTTTTTAAATAACGAATCCACCACCTACCACACTATTATCAACATCCAGTTCTTGTCTTTGGAATTCATCATAAACATCACATACAAAGGAATCTTGGAATGGTGTGATAAAGTGAGGGTTTGTTCCCATGCAGGGAGTTTCTTCATCACCGTATCTTATCATATTCAATTTTACTCCCATGTAAACCTTAAAAGTATTGATTTCACTCAATGTGTTTCTAATTAGAATTTCAATCCTTGGTTTAACCATGTCAATGACCTCAACAATTGAAGATGGTCCTGGTTCTTCAAATCGAAACAATCTTCTTTTTAATGTCCTTTAACATGCTTCATCGGCGTTTTCAATAGAGTATCCAAGTATCCCCTCTTCACTCCTCTTATGTTTGCATGATTGAAGGTGTTTCTTATAACTACCCTTGAAGACATCTTTGGAGCAGACATCACAATGTTTTATTTCTCGTTCAAGTGGAGATATTTGTTGGAAAAGATTGAATATGTGTTTGTGGGTTTGAAGGTGTTTGTTATAATATTTATATTCACGATTACAAATGTCACAATACTTTGTAATCACCATATTTATATAGTAAAACTTTACTTCGAATCAAATTTTTTGGATCAAAATCTCGGGGTAGATACTTTTGTATACAAGTAGATAGATACTTTTTCGTTTAAAATAAAATTTTATTGATGAAAATCTAATTGAAAACCACTTATTTTAGTTAGTCCCTTTGAAGGAGTCTGTTTAAGGTTTAAGACTTTATTTTTCAATATTTTTTTGAAGGAGACCGTTTAAGATTAAAGACCTATTTTTCAATTTTTTTTAGTTAGTCCCTTTGAAGGAGACTGTTTAAGGTTTACGACCTTATTTTTCAATTTTTTTGAAGGAGACTTTAAGATTAAAGACCTTATTTTTCATCCTTTTTTTTGTAGTTCCTGTGAATAAAATGAACCTAATATTTATTTTCCATTTAAATCATATAATTTATAAGTCCAAGGAACTGTATCCATTACATCGATGATTTTAAAAAGTTAATTAGTCCATCTCTTTGTATAACCCAAATTTGTATTTGTCCCAATTTGTATTTGTCTCAAAATGGTTTTTCCATCTGTATATTCTTACAATATCACCAACTTTGAACTTTTGATTCCTCAAATTAATCTCCTTTTCATATTCTAATTTTGTAAATGCTTCCGATGATTTTGATTTTGTTGATAAATGAACTGTATTGTAATTATCTACAATGTCCTGAATTAAAGATACCCATTGTTGAGAACCGAGTTGTGTGAATTTTTAGCCGCGTCGCAGACGCTGCTCATAGAGTGCCCTCTGCTGTTGTTGTTGTTGTTGTTGTTCTTCTTCTTCTTCTTGTTCTTGCAGAGAAGACAAAACCTCAAAGCTCCACCCATTCTGGGAACCATAGCTCCGCCCATTCTGGGCGAGGCTTCATATAAACAAATATCCACCATTTTATTAACTCGCATAGATTTGAGGCCTGTTTTGTAGGCCCGTGGTGTCTTCCTCTCTCACACAGTTTTATTTCAAATCAAATTCGATATATCATTTCATTTTTCACAGTCGCTAACATAGTTTTAGACTCGGTTGAAAAAAAACGGGAAGAAAATCCGATGAAAGTTGCCCTTTATAGAACGAAATGAATTCTCAAAGGCCTGTAACTTCAAGTCCATTGAGATTTTTTTTTTAAATCGCGGCATGGTCAGTCATACACCGCCCGAAATAACAGACGGGAAAATGCCGAGATATATTAAAAATTCGTCCATTTGATGACAATCGTCACGATGAAATATTTAATTTATACATCGTCACAATAATGTGGAGAGAGGAGCATAGCTTCGTTCACGTGTCGCCACATACGGGAAATTGCCGAGATATATATTTTTTACATCACGGCATGGTCAGTCATACACCGCCTGAAATAACAGACGGGAAAATGCCGAGATATATTAAAAATTCGTCCATTTGATGACAATCGTCACGATGAAATATTTAATTTATACGTCGTCACAATAATGTGGAGAGAGGAGCATGGCTTCGTTCACGTGTCGCCACACACGGGAAATTGCCGAGATTTTTTTTTTTTAAATCGCGGCATGGTCAGTCATACACCGCCTGAAATAACAGATGGGAAAATGCCGAGATATATTAAAAATTCGTCGCCACACACGGGAAATTGCCGAGATATATTTTCACTTTGCACAAAAATAACATCAAGTAATCGAATCAATAGGAATGTCCTGTGCCTATAACATCGACGTTATAGGCACAGCTGCATCTAGGCATTGTGTAACATCGACGCGGCTTTTGTTTTAATTAAAACTTTTTGTACTTGTTTTAATATAATCTCTCTTTCAAAGTGCGATTAAAATGCTCAATAACAACTGCCTTCCCTTCATTAAAGGTGTTGTATAATGTAATACCATTATCTTTATAAGAAATTTCATAAATATTTTGTTATAGAACTCTGTTCCCTCATCAGTCCATAACGTCTTTGGTTTTCTTTTACTAAATATTCCACTGAAAGCTAACATAAGAGTATTACCCCTTTTGATTTTTAAAGGAACAACCCATGCAAATATACTCCTCAAATCAATAACGGTTAAAGCATTTTGCTTTAACCTTAGTTAAAGTATATCCCTTATCATTATTTAGTTCAATTAAATCAGGAGACCAGATGTAATCAACACCTTTGGAATAAACCTTCCTTCTTTTAAACCTTGTGATTATAGGCTTATGTAATTCATCAGCTAAAACTATTTGCTCCTCAGTTTTGATGACATCATTAGAGCTTAATAGTTTTTTTTATAACCAAGCCCAAGTCTCAATTTAGCACTTATCAACTTTTTCACGATAACCTATCAACTTTCTCTCTCAACGTAGGATTTCGTATCAAAGACAAATTATACAACATTTCTCTGTCAGCTTCGTCTTAGTGCTATTCCCATAATCAATATCGTGTTTTACACACACTCCATCAACCCTATTTAGAGGTTTAGACCAAGGTTTAGGATTGTCAACCTCATCTAATCTTTTATCCAAGTTTTTTCCTGGACCACAGAAAGAATATCCAGGAAGGTGTAATTCTCCCAAAATTCCAGTTGTTGTAAATTTACTCCCTGATAAGAACTTTTGTATGTCTCCCCCACTTTTATGCTTAGAAATGAATTTACACTTTTTCGAGCCACACACTAAACATATCCCCTTTTGATAAACTCTATTATTTTTACTTTTAACATATGATATATTTTTAGCCGCGTCGCAGACGCTGCTCATAGAGTGCCCTCTGCTGTTGTTGTTGTTCTTCTTCTTGTTCTTCTTGTTCTTGCAGAGAAGACAAAACCTCAAAGCTCCACCCATTCTGGGAACCATAGCTCCACCCATTCTGGGAGAGCCTTCATATAAACAAATATCCACCATTTTATTAACTCGCATAGCTTTGAGGCCTGTTTTGTAGGCCCGTGGTGTCTTCCTCTCTCACACAGTTTTATTTCAAATCAAATTCGATATATCATTTCATTTTTCACAGTCGCTAACATAGTTTTAGACTTGGTTGAAAAAAAACGGGAAGAAAATCCGATGAAAGTTGCCCTTTATAGAACGAAATGAATTCTCAAAGGCCTGTAACTTCAAGTCCATTGAGATATATATATTTTAAATCGCGGCATGGTCAGTCATACACCGCCCGAAATAAGAGACGGGAAAATGCCGAGATATATATATTTTGTTTAAATCGCGGCATGGTCAGTCATACACCGCCCGAAATAACAGACGGGAAAATGCCGAGATATATTAAAAATTCGTCCATTTGATGACAATCGTCACGATGAAATATTTAATTTATACGTCGTCACAATAATGTGGAGAGAGGAGCATAGCTTCGTTCACGTGTCGCCACACACGGGAAATTGCCGAGATATATATTTTTTAAATCGCGGCATGGTCAGTCATACACCGCCTGTAATAACAGACAGGAAAATGCCGAGATATATTAAAAATTCGTCGCCACACACGGGAAATTGCCGAGATATATTTTCACTTTGCACAAAAATAACATCAAGTAATCGAATCAATAGGAATGTCCTGTGCCTATAACATCGACGTTATAGGCACAGCTGCATCTAGGCATTGTGTAACATCGATGCGGCTTTTGTTTTAATTAAAACTTTTTGTACTTGTTTACCCTCACTTACCCTTTTCTCTTCTTTTCTTTAGTTCTGATCTCTTAATGGCACAATCAATCCCTTTAGACTTTGACACTTCATCTTTCACCCCTCTTTGATCTGGACCCTTTGATTTTTGACTTGTTAGTATTAGTTTTCTATTTACACTCAACACAATAACTCATTTATTTATGAGAAATATTCATACAGAGTGCGAAAACCTTTTTGGTTTCCAACATATACATTTCTATCTTGATTTTTAAACCATAAAGAATCCTGAGGAATGCCTTCACTCTCTCCTCCATTTATTCATGGAAAAAAATATATAGGCTATGTAAAACTTTAAGTATAGTCAATAACACCAACATCATCAACAACATAATCTTTTTAGTACAGCGGATAACAACAACAATTGTGCATTTTATGAGAAAAGCATGAAATTTCTAACATAGTTAGTGCATACCATAAGGTTTATTTTCAGATATGGAGGGAAGTCAGATTTGACCTCTGAGGATCGTGAGAGGTCAAATCCAAAATGGCCGCAAGTCCACCGAGTCTAATGTTCAAACGCGCTTAATTTTGGAACCAAATAGTGTAGAAAAACATTATAGGTGTCATTTCCAACTAAATTGGGGATGCTCCTGATGAGCTGTGGGTTGCCTTTGGTGTCGGGTCAAGCTTTCGGTACATAGCTGTTCACGAAATGGTTGCACATTGAATCCAACACAGTGTCTGACTCTCCCAATCTTTCACGCTTTCACCGGGTTTGATACTGTATCTGCATTCGCTGGCAGAGGAAAGAAGACTGCCTGGGAAACTTGGAAGTCTTTCTTAGAGGTGAATGATGCTTTCAATGAACTCCTAGGCATGCCAAGTGAGGTCAGTGAAGGCTCAATGGTACTGCTGGAGCGATTTGTGGTGCTGATGTACGATAGAACCAGTGAGAGCACGGAAGTGAATGATGCCAGGAAACAGCTCTTCACACAGAAGTGTAGAACTCTAGAGAACATTCCTGCAACCCAGGCAGCACTCAAGCAGCACATCAAGCACACTTGCTACCAGGCCAACTGTTGTAACCAGGCATTGGTCATGGATCCAGAGATGCCAGACCCATCTGACTGGGCCTGGACAAAGGAGACAACTGGGTGGCAGCCTCTTTGGAGCATTCTCCCTGAAGCATCAAAATCGTGCCAAAATCGATCCACTGTGGCTGCAAGAAAGGGTGCACTGGACACTGCAAGTGCCAAAGCTGCACTCAAGTGCACTGCACTGTGCTTTTGTTCTGGAGACTGTTAGATTTTGATCATTACCAATTTTCATCATTGCACTTGATTTAATGTAAGCTTTTGTGGACATACTTGGTTAACTACAGTTATTTTTTCAGAGGTTATTGCATCATTCCTTGCAGTGTAAACACTTTTTTCCATCATTTCTGGTCTTTGGGTGTTCTGTACCTATCCCTCCCTGTACCTGAAAAAAATAAAGTTTTAAAAGTTCAAATGAACTTTTTCCAATAGCAGTTCCAACTGCAATATCATAAAAATAGATATTTAACGTAATTTGACCTTGACCTAAATGCATGTCCTTGAGTTCTGGCGATCTCAAAAGTATCACCAAATGAATGGGCATCCCCAATTTAGTTGGAAATGACACCTATAATGTTTTTCTACACTGTTTGGTTCCAAAATTAAGCGCGTTAGAACATTAGACCCGGTGGACTGGCGACCATTTTGGATTTGACCTCTCACGGTCCTCAGAGGTCAAATCTGACTTCCCTCCACATCTGAAAATAAACCTTATGGTATATACTAACTATGCTAGAAATTTCATGCTTTTCTCAAAAAATGCACAATTTGTTAAAATATGAGAGCTTATCCGCTGTACTATTTCCTTCTTCCTTATCCCCATTTTCTCGTTTAAATCTCCTCCCTGAAATTGAAGGTATTGATGAAGTAAATCTTTGAAAATAATATTTTCATTAGACTTTTAATTTCTTTATTTTCATCCTCGGTGCGTTATTTGACTTATTTTCCGTAACACCTCCAATATTTTTCTAATCTCACTAGTTTCCATATTTTTTATTTTTCCTCCCTCTCCTCCTTCTCTCTTTTCTCACTCTCCTCCTTCTCTATTTTCTTTTTTTTGTTAATTCACTCTATAAATGGTTTTTCCTGACAGGTAAATAGACAAGATGTTTTGGTTCCATATTTATTTTATAATCAATCAAGGTTGAGTATGCACTGAACGAAAATATTGTATTTGTTTTTGTTGCATCATTATAAGAACCATCAGTCAAATCACAGTGAATTAAAACCGAATTTATACCTGCGGATATTTGAATAACATTATTGCTGTAAAATGTTCCATTAGTCTCAATGGTTTTTGAGGAGAAATCCAATCGCTCTCTAAATGAATTATCAATAGTGAAATCAAATCTATAATTATTTTTAAGCCTAATAGTTGATTTTGAAGTATGTTTTTGAATATCTATAACAATATTTTTTGGTTCATCACCTTGTTCTTTCATAAGGCGAAAATTTTCAGAAGATATTTGGGAAATCTCGTATGCTCTGGGTGAAACTGTTATAGTTTTGTATCCGCTTCCTGAATTATTACTAAACTTGTTATTTTTCTCTGTGATATTAAAAAGGGTGTTGTAAGTTTCCATCAACAATAACGATGCCTCATATTCTTTTGTGGAGTCAAGTTGTAGTTGGTATGGGGATGAAGACGTGTGATCACTTGTCGTGAAATCAAAACGAAGGATTGTGCTTCTCATTTATAACTTTAAACAGTCTGGATATAATTACTGTATTATGAATCTTCTTTTTATTCTCTGAAACACCACACTTGTTAAATAATCTTGAAAAAAATAATAACAGAAATCATTTTTCTTCCAACATTTAGTGGTAATAATTCTACCATTATCTTATCTATAAATATAAATACTTCTTTGTCATCTTTCAACAATAAATAATAATTCTTATTAGCATCTACAATGGATGATATTTTTTCATTTTCATCGTTTATTAATAATTTTCATATTCATCAACTGATCTAAAAAGGCTGAGGATTCATTAAAACAATTGTTGTTTCCAGCCTTATTACGACCTAACAGCAATAATAGCCTATTAACTAATTGTTATGGGTCATTTGGAAGAAAACTAACACCTGAACCAAGCCTTCTTAAATCCGTAATAATATGTTTCTCCTTTACATTCTTCAAACCAGATTTCGCAGCAACATAAACTCCATAATCAAGCGAGTTTACTTTGTGTATTCAACGTTTCATCAAAATATCTTGAACTATGGTATCCATCTTTTGTGAGAAGAAACATTAATCTGGAGGTTAATTTAATAAGTGATCGGGTAGAACTTAAGAACACCAATTTATCATTAAATATCAATACCTTTTCTTTAACAAGATAGAACTGTGCTGGTTCTTCTGTTGGAATGAGACCTGCTATGGTTTTTGAAACCGCTGAATATTCATTGTTCTGAAGAGCCTCCACAACATAATCAGGAGGTTGATTTACCTTTTCCAGTTGTTGAAATAATCCTTCATCATAATATTCGAATTCTCCTATATTCTCTAATTCTTGCTCTGTCATTTTACTAAAATCTTTGAGCATTTGAAGTTTTCCAGGAGTGTATTTCATCATGGGAATTGTAGAGGGTTGTTCTCTTTGTTGGGAAGTTTTTAAAAGCGGTTTAAAAAATTTCTCTTGTCTTCTTTCAAACGCTTCTTCACCCGTTAGTTTCTGTCTGCGTTTCTTCTCTATGTCTTCCTGTTGCTTTACAACTTTTGAAACCAACTCCTGATGTTCCTTAAACATTCTTGCCCTTTCTTGTACATTCATTTTCTGTATTTATTTCTTGAAAAATATCATTTACTGAATTATAAAGGTCAATAGGGAAATTTTCCTTTTCTTCATCATTAAAGTAGATGTGTTCATTTTTCTTTAAATATTTTATTAAACTCTTTATAAGCATTAATATGAGTTGTAATTTCTTCTTCACTAATACTAGTATCTCTGCTTTTCATACATTGGCGTTGAGTTTCTTCATCAACATCAAAACCGAATGATAAAATCTTAACTCCATTATCACTCAGATGTTTCATAATTTGCTTCATTCCTTCTGGATTAGTTTCTAAAATCCCAAAACCACCAGATTTTAGTTTCTTTAACTCACTCTTACAATGTGAATATTTTGTCGTGCCAAGAGAGACCTCCTCAAATATTTGACCTTCGTTCCTCAATTGCATATGTTCCTCCATTGTAATGTAGTAATAATCTTCACCTTCTACTTCTGGTCACATTGCCCTGTTTGTTGACGATACAATACGAATCTTTAACTGTTTAAACTTATTTTAAACTTATAATGTTTAAAACTTATAATCTTAAAATGTTTAAAATCTTTTCTTATACTTATAATCTGTTTATGTTTAAAACTTATATCTTTATATTTTTATTTAAAACTGTTTAAACTTATAAACTTTAAAACTTATATCTTTCTTAGTGTTTCTTAGTATCTTAGTGTTTAAAAAAAAACATATAATCTTTTCATTTTTACTATTCAAGAGCTTAGATTTATGAAAGTTTTTTCCTGAAGCAGATTTACCCACAAGATTAATAATTAATAATAGCTGTCATTTATGTCTGTAATTATTTATAAAATTTTAAAAATATCATTTAGTATCTCATCTTGTTTCACAACAATATATTATATTTTTCAGTCGTGTGTTTCATATAAGCCTCAAATTCCTTTTTACTACATAATGTAGAACAATTGTCTCTCCAAAAATTATTTACAACTATTGAATTTAACTTGAATAAAATAAAAGTATTGGCATTGTTTCTTATTGAGCGACGAGGGAGTTGAAAGTATGATTGAGATAAATACAATTACAAGAAGAATGTCTCCCCCCTGTATAGTAGCTATCCATAACCTTTTGGTTTCTCTCATTAACAAAATCATCAAAGATAACGAGGTTCTTTTTTGATCTATCTAAATCTTGGGGTGATATCATCCGTATTATCGCTGAGAATACAAGTTATAGGTTTTGATTTATTTTTACATTTCTGTGTATCACAAAATAGTTGTATTATATCTTCAATGTTGTAATCATTTAGTTTGTTTTGAAGTTTAAATAAACCGATTATATCTTCTTTTTGAAGGCCCACATTAAAACCTTGTGAGAGTAGTTGATACTCGGGTTGAAAACTTGACTTTGTGAAAATTATTAAATTATCATAATCTAAAAAGTTGGGGGTAAGGAGCATCTTTAAAAGCAAACAGGTTATTCCACATCCACTTGAACCAACTATTAGACATCTTAATGAATTTGGAAGATTTTTATGGTTGTTAAATTTTATCTTATTTTCCCAAATGGGTAAAAAATCAGTCTTTTATATATTTGGAAAACACGTTATCTATTTTTTTACAGGCTTTTTTTTAGAAACTCTATGTTTTATTCTGATTTCAGGTTTAATTTTAAACTAATCCATTATTTTATTTATATGATATCTTGTGTTGATATTTCCCTGAAAATGACAATCGTGAATAGCAAATAACATCAATCCATGAAATATTACCCTAATTTTGTCAATCTCTTCCATTGTAAGGAAAGGAGCATCCTCAACATCATAAACACCAATAGCTGTGTGAAAGTCTTCTTTAAATAAATGTTTGACTTCATCAGAAAAAAAAATTTTTATTTCATTTATTAATCTCGTAAAGTAATTCATTTTTGGTGAAATTTTGAAACAGTTATGTTCCTTTTTATATTTTTTTCATCATTAATGAGAAGATAATCACAAAATATACATTGTTTATGAACTTTTGACTGTTTAATCCTACTCTATCACAAGCAGAACAATCACAAATATATTGTAGGGAATATCAGGGAATTCAAGAGGTTCAATATCTGGTATATAATTTGGATTCATGATATTTATATAGTATAACTTTACTTAAAATAAATTTCATCTTCACTATAATCGGTGCTTTCATAATCATCATCTATAAAACTACTTTCATAACTATTGTTTGAACACAAACTCTCAGTATCATAACTGTCTTCTGTTTCAATAGAGATACTATCATCACTGTAATAATCTCCAAAATCTTCAACTGAATAATGACTCATTTATTAAGGAAAAAAAATATTGAAGGACTCTAATCGAAGATATTTAAACCAAGAACCAAGTTCAAACATACTATTTATCAATATACTTGATGGTGATGAGTGCCATAAGAAAATTAAGCTATTCCCTAAAATAGAACATAGTCAAATATTCATTGGCTCTCTATAATGAGTATGTTTATAAAATGATATGTGGTTTATAGTCCCTATGGATTTGGTAAAAAAAAAAAAGGGTTTGGATAAATGATTGGATAAAAATGGGAAAGTAGGGGGGGGGTGGTTCATAAATTCCACTGCATTTTCCCCGTTCACTTCAATGTAAAATTGGGTGTGTTTTAGAACCCCCATTTCCCTACTACTCATACCTAACCTCTCCACCAAATTTCGTCCGAATCCATCCACAACATTTTGAGATATCCTGTTCACAAACAAACAAACAAATGAAAAATCGGTCAGAGACCGAGGACTTGCCAGGATGTAATTTTTTATCGGGCATTTTGGATCATTAAAAGTAAATAATGACCTCTGCCAAAGTTCAAACGACGTGGGTTTAATCTCTACATGAGATCATTCCACATAGCTATTTGGGCGGTGTATAAGCTAACAGATCGCTGTCTCCATCGATCTTGCCAAGGCCGTAACACCTATCGTCTCAAAATCCTTTTAACTGTTGACTTGGTAGTTTTTACAATGAAGGAAACACGTATCGGGAGAACATATGACATAGCGACTGTGAATGTGACAGCTCTGAGGCATCTTTCGCTTTGCATCACATTGACGGTGAGCACCAACATGGCGGCTGTAAGATTAAAATCTGGCTTCAAGCCCTCCTCACCACCCAAAGCCTTCGACCAGACCTATTAACACGCTCCCCCCCCCCCCTTCATTCCCGTTCTTCAAAGCAAAGCGGTAAAAATTGTTGTATCGCCATTATATATTACTAGCAATGGTACCCGCCCTAAGGGCGGGGCTTCAATTGGGAGGAGCAACTGATTGGGTGACCATCGTTTTGGGTGACCTTGAGCTTGATCTTGGGCCTAGAGAGTTAAAAATTGGGCACAGTCTATTCCAGGGCAAGGCAAATATGTGTGTAAAGTATGGTGATGCTATGTGCAACGATGTAGACATAGTACTGTGCACAAACAGACAAACAGACAGACAAACCAACCAACATACTTGCCGGAATCTATTCCGGCAAGTAATAAGAAAGACGTCATGCAGAGTACGATACTTGCGAAATCCCTAAAAAGATTTGACCTTAAAAATAATTGGCAATTCATTTCAAATACCAAATAGGCAAATCCTCTTCAAATTTCAAGTCAATCAGATGAATATTGAGGATTTCATAAATTTCACCTAAGTTGTTGACCTTTGACTGATGTTGACCTCAAAAGTAATTGGTGGTTGAAATCAGTGAGCTGATATGCAAACCCTGTTGAAATTTCAAGTCAATCGGATGAACATTGACAATTTTAGAAACTTGGTCTATGTTGACCTTTTGACCTTTAGACCCCAAGAATAATTGGTGGTTGAATTTGCAGACCTGATATGTAAATCCTCTTCAACTTTCAAGGCAATTGGATGAAAATTGATGATTTTAGAAATTCGACAAAGTTGTTGACCTTTTGATCTTTTGACCTCATACCATTCGGTGGTTTCGTGAAGATTGGTTTAAAATGGTGACTTGCAATTGATTGACATGCAGCCAGAGAGACGTCATGCAGAGCAGAACAAAAAAGACCCATGCAGAGCACGATACTTGAAAAAGCCCTAAAACAAATTTGACTTTAAAAATAATTGGTGGTTGAAATCAGTCACCTGATTTGCAAGTCCTCGTTAAATTTCAAATCCATCGGATGAAAATTGGAGATTTTAGAAATTCGGCCTAAGTTTTTGACCTTTGGCCTATGTTGATCTTTTGACCTCAAAATCAATTGGATTATTGCTTATGACCAGCTCTACCATTTGGTGAATTTTCGTTAAGATCAGTTGAAAATTGTGACCTGTAGGCAATTGACATACAGACAGACAGACAGACAGACAGACAGACACAGACTTAACCAACCAATATAGTTGAAAAATCCTCGATTTCGCAAGTATCAAACCAATAAATAGACAAACAGATATGGGTGAAAACATAACCTTCATTCACCTTCGGTGGAGGAGGTAATAATTGAGTTCCTTTACAAGGAACTTCAACCCAGGAGGAGGTCATGAGGCCCGTCAAGCCTGCGCTACGGTTGCCAACCTACAGTTGTTTTCCCGTGCTTTTAAAATGAGTATCGAGCAAGTTTTTGGTCCGACTCGGTCGGAATTCGAACCGTCGACCTCCCAGGCTCAAAGCTGACGCTCTAAGCATTACACCTCCGATCTAATGTGTGTGTCTGCATGCGTGTCCACGTTGTCTAATCGAATATGTTTGTCTACATATGTGTCCACACTTTGTGTGATAGCTCTCTTCCACGAGTCTAGCTTAAACCTGTATAAATAAATAAATAATATTAATTCTAAGATGTTCAAAATAAATAAATAATAAAATAATAATAAGTCTGCGTCCGTTTGTATTTAGACGTCTTCTTCTTCCTCCGTATGCCCAAAATAATGAAAAGAGTTTTAACCAGAACGGCACTCGGTAGAGAGCATACCTCCACCTGGTTGGCCATATCACTCAATGGTCAAGAATCACTTTTAAAAATTCTGCTAGCTGGATCCGGATCCGGATCTTCACCAAAATTGAAGATTCTTCCTTGTCAAACACCCAACCTGTCAACAAGTTTCGTACAAATCCATCCATGACCTTTTGAGATATTCTGCAATGTATCGGGTTTAGCCCTATCTCCCAATGGTGAAGAATCACTTAAAGAATTAAATAATTCTCATATCCGAATCCATATTCAGATCTTCACCAAAATCGGATCGAATCGTCCTTGTCAGACACCCAACTGGCCCACCAAGTTTCGTCCAAATCCGTCCATAACGTTTTGAGATATTCTGCTATGTATCGTTTTTGTCCCGATCTTCCAATGGTGAAGAATCACTTCTGGTAGCCGGATCCGAATCGGGATCTTCACAAAAATCTAATCATTTCGTCCTTGTCACATACGCTACATCTCTGCCAAATTTCGACCAAATCTATCTACAACTTTTCGAGATATTTTGTTCACAAACAAACAGGCAGACAAACAGACAGGGGTGAAAACATAACCTCCATCCACCTTTGGTGGCGGAGGTAAAAATACAGAATGAAAATTGATGATTTAATGCAGCTCTGACCTTTGAACTTTGGATCTAAATTTTTTTAACCAGATTCTAGTTTTTGATTGATGAACCAATTCAGTGACCCAATATGCAAATTATTTAAATTTCAGGTTAATTGGTTAAAAATTTGTGATTTTATGTGACACTGACCTTTGACCTTTTGACAAAATTATTAATATGCCTTCTCTGTGTTATCATAATAAAGGTTTGGTAAAAATTTGATGACAAAACACAAATGGTAAAAAAAGTTACAGCCCAGACAGACAGACAGACACACACACATAAGTGATTGCAAAACCTCATGTCCTGCTGTACAGCGGATGGGCTAATAAATAAATAATACAGCCACACCTGTAAAGCTAACCTCGAGTCCTAGATGGCTGATTCTTGGAAGTTATCAAAGTGTTGAACTTGAAAGATGCCTGGGGGGTTATTGGCTTCGTCTGAGCCTGGGAACATTCCAGAAAACGATCACGTGGTATCCTATGGCGTTTGTGATGCGACGGAATCAATGTATGGACACGGGACAACACGCTCTTATTGAGAACTGTTTAAAATATTGTTTAGGATTATGTATGGATAGGCAATAGGTATGGAGGGAGAAAGAAGAGGAAGGATCTCGTGGTTTAGCCATCTGTGACCTATGTCCGGCAACTAATTAAGTTCTCTGGATGGTTCAGAGGCGCCATTTGCATGTTAATGGCCCAGCAGTGGAGTTGGGCAGAGGAAGCGGCGGCTTGAGGCGATTGTACGGAGCAGAGGAAAGCAGATGGTGACAAAGACAGACGGCATTGTTGTTGTAATGCTCAAACTAGCTCAGAGATCGGATGTTGTTGTCCATAAATAGGGTTAAGAGTAATGTCTCGCCCGTCAGGCCGAGCAGCCATTGTCACGAGTTCCAGGGTTAATTGTGTTGCAACCACGGTACCATTCCTCGAGGATTTGGAGATCATTCCGTGGTCGCAATCCGCTCGCACCACGCGCACCACTGTGTCCTTGCTCCTCTTGTCACTCACTGTCCGGGTTTACGTCATGAAACATGGCAAGTCTATCCTCATGGAAGCTCCTGGTTGGAATCCCAATAATGTCTCGTGCGAAGGCCGCTGATTGTGTTCGGACATTATTATTACGAGCAACGGTACCCGGGCGGGGCTTCAATTGGGAGGCCCAAATGAAAAGGCAAAATATCAGAAATTGAAGGGTTTTTAATTTTAAACGATTTATATAAACATCCGTTAAATCATATCACACACAAATCGTCAAAATCTAAACACGATTTGTAGAATTTCAATAAAAGCCACATCACTGTTCATATCGGTAAATATTATTCCATCTTGTTTGGAAAAACTGGAAAATTGGAAAACTTGGAAAAACAATATAGCCTATTTTACTCCAGGGGGTCCCAGGAATACCCACCCAAAATTTCGTTGCGATCGGTTGAGCCGTTTTTGCGGTACCTGGGAACAGACGGACAGACAGACATTTGGTGAATTATAGTAAGATTATTATTATATTTCTGCACCACCCACAATGCCGTGGTCTCCATGGAAGTCGCGAGCGCTGCGACGCATGCAGGTATCAGGTACGCACCTGGCTGTGAGCAACTCGTCACAACCCCAATTACATGTGAAAACCGAGCTAAGTGAGGCTAGCTGAGGTGTCAGGTGCAGCACGTGGAGCAACTTAGCGACATCACCTTCATCTCGCACAACTGTGCGCGCAGACTGCGCAACAGCTGATGACGTCACGGCAGATAATTCACGCTGAAGATCCAAAGGTGCTATGAATATCTGTAAATTGAGAGGAAGGGGATTCCAAATGGGATGGCGATGGGGGTGGCAAAATTTATTTATTTGTATATTTATTTATTTTTACATGAATTTTTTTTATTTTTTTTGGAGCTAGACCCTGGTTTGGTTCTGGACCCTGGTTTAAATTTTTTATATTAATTTTATTTTACAATATTTTAACAATTCACATTTATTGCCACATCTGATGCAATTTAAATGCTCTAAACTCTTATGGCTGCGACGTGTTCCATTTGAGACTTTGTGCGATATATGTAGATTTTTGATGAGGAGTCTCTGTAATAAAAATGTGTTATTGGTGTCGAGGCCGCAAATTGACCAATTTCAAATTAAGAATAGGATTCTAGGTTGTTCAGGGACATTTAATAAACAAAAACATTACAAGAAAAAATCGTTTTTTTTGGTTTTGTTTTATGCTTAACTGAATTTAATATTGCAGATGAGTCTGTAAAACACCTGTCCAATCTTGACTGTCATCCTCATTCTCCCCATCATCTGTCAATGTACCTGACTGTACAAAGTGTCGGTGCTGCAGTAACAGTTCCTTGGCAAGGGTTACGCTTTGGTATACTGTGGGGAGGATGGGTTGGTTGCATTACCGCACCAGGTTGGTGGGTTGGTTGTGCCACAACGGGTGGGTTGGTTGCATCACCGCACCAGGTGGGTGGGTTGGTTGTGCCACAACGGGTGGGTTGGTTCCATCACTGCACCAGGTGGGTGGGTTGGGTGTGCCACACCGGGTTGGTTGGTTGCATCACTGCACCAGGTGGGTAGGTTGGTTGTGCCACACCGGGTGGGTTGGTTGCATCACTGCACCAGGTGGATGGGTTGGTTGTGCCACACCAGGTGGGTTGGTTGCATCACTGCACCAGGTGGGTGGGTTGGGTGTGCCAAACAGGGTGGGTCGGTTGCATCACTGGACTAGGTGGGTGGATTGGTTGTGCCACACCGGGTGGGTTGGTTACATCACCGCACCAGGTGGGTGGGTTGCTTGTGCCACACCGGGTGGGTTGGTTATGCTAGGTGGTGGTTTCGTTATGCTAGGTGGTGGTTTGGTTATGGCTAGGTGGTGGTTTTGTTATGCTAGGTGGTGGTTTGGTTATGCTAGGTGGTGGTTTTGTTATGCTAGGTGGTGGTTTTGTTATGCTAGGTGGTGGTTTTGTTGTGCTAGGTGGTGGTTTGGTTATGCTAGGTGGTGGTTTGGTTATGCTGGGTGGTGGTTTGGTTATGCTAAGTGGTGGTTTTGTTATGCTTGGTGGTGGTTTGGTTATGCTAGGTGGTGGTTTTGTTATGTTAGGTGGTGGTTTTGTTATGTTAGGTGGTGGTTTTGTTATGCTAGGTGGTGGTTTTGTTATGCTAGGTGGTGGTTTTGTTATGCTAGGTGGTGGTTTGGTTATGCTAGGTGGTGGTTTTTTTATGCTAGGTGGTGGTTTTGTTATGCTAGGTGGTGGTTTGGTTATGCTAGGTGGTGGTTTTGTTATGCTAGGTGGTGGTTTGGTTACACTAGGTTGTGGTTTTGTTATGCTAGGTGGCGGTTTTGTTATGCTAGGTGGTGGTTTGGTTATGCTAGGTGGTGGTTTTGTTATGCTAGGTGGTGGTTTTGTTATGCTAGGTGGTGGTTTTGTTATGCTAGGTGGTAGTTTTGTTATGCTGGGTGGTGGTTTTGTTATGCTGGGTGGTGGTTTTGTTATGCTAGGTGGTGGTTTTGTTATGCTGGGTGGTGGGTTGGTTTTGCTTGGTGGTTTTGTTATGCTCGATGGTGGTTTTGTTATGCTGGGTGGTGGTTTTGTTATGCTAGGTGGTGGTTTTGTTCTGCGAGGTGGTGGGCTGGTTTTGCTAGGTGGTTTTGTTATGCTAGGTGGTGGTTTTGCTATGCTAGGTGGTGGGTTGGTTTTGCTAGGTGGTTTTGTTATGCTAGGTGGTGGTTTTGCTATGCTAGGTGGTGGGTTGGTTTTGCTAGGTGGTTTTGTTATGCTAGGTGGTGGTTTTGCTATGCTAGGTGGTGGTTTTGCTATGCTAGGTGGTGGTTTTGTTATGCTAGGTGGTGGTTTTGCTATGCTAGGTGGTGGGTTGGTTTTGCTAGGTGGTTTTGTTATGCTAGGTGGTGGTTTTGCTATGCTAGGTGGTGGGTTGGTTTTGCTAGGTGGTTTTGTTATGCTAGGTGGTGGTTTTGCTATGCTAGGTGGTGGGTTGGTTTTGCTAGGTGGTTTTGTTATGCTAGGTGGTGGTTTTGTTATGCTAGGTGGTGGTTTTCTTATGCTAGGTGGTTGTTTTGTTATGCTAGGTGGTGGTTTTGTTATGCTGGGTGGTGGTTTGGTTTTGCTCGGTGGGTTTGTTATGCTTGATGGTGGTTTTGATATGCTGGGTGGTGGTTTTGTTATGCTTGGTTGTGGTTTTGTTCTGCTTGGTGGTGGGTTGGTTTTGCTAGGTGGTTTTGTTATGCTAGGTGGTGGTTTTGTTATGCTAGGTGGTGGGTTGATTATGCGAGGTGGTTTTGTTATGCTAGTTGGTGGTTTTGTTATGCTAGGTGGTGGTTTTGTTATGCTAGGTGGTGGTTTTGTTATGCTAGTTGGTGGTTTTGATATGCTGGGTGGTGGTTTTGTTATGCTTGGTGGTGGTTTTGTTCTGCTTGGTGGTGGGTTGGTTTTGCTAGGTGGTTTTGTTATGCTAGGTGCTGGTTTTGCTATGCTAGGTGGTGGTTTTGTTATGCTAGGTGGTGGTTTTGTGATGCTAGGTGGTGGTTTTGTTATGCTAGGTGGTGGTTTTGTTATGCTAGGTGGTGGTTTTGTTATGCTGGGTGGTTTTGTTATGCTAGGTGGTGGTTTTGTTATGCTGGGTGGTTTTGTTATGCTAGGTGGTGGTTTTGTTATGCAAGGTGGTGGTTTTGTTATGCTAGGTGGTGGTTTTGTTATGCTGGGTGGTGGGTTGGTTTTGCTAGGTGGTTTTGTTATGCTTGATGGTGGTTTTGTTGTGCTGGGTGGTGGTTTTGTTGTGCTGGGTGGTGGTTTTGTTATGCTAGGTGGTGGTTTTGTTATGCTAGGTGGTGGGTTGGTTTTGCTAGGTGGTTTTAGTTATGCTAGGTGGTGGTTTTCTTATGCTAGGTGGTGGTTTTGTTATGCTAGGTGGTGGTTTTGTTATGCTAGGTGGTGGGTTGGTTTTGTTAGGTGGTTTTGTTGTGCTGGGTGGTGGTTTTGTTGTGCTGGGTGGTGGTTTTGTTGTGCTGGGTGGTGGTTTTGTTATGCTAGGTGGTGGTTTTGTTATGCTAGGTGGTGGGTTGGTTTTGCTAGGTGGTTTTGTTATGCTTGATGGTGGTTTTGTTGTGCTGGGTGGTGGTTTTGTTGTGCTGGGTGGTGGTTTTGTTATGCTAGGTGGTGGTTTTGTTATGCTAGGTGGTGGGTTGGTTTTGTTAGGTGGTTTTGTTATGCTGGGTGGTGGTTTTGTTATGCTCGGTGGTGGTTTTGTTATGCTAGGTGGTGGTTTCATTATGCTAGGTGGTGGTTTTGTTATGCTCGGTGGTGGTTTTGTTATGCTAGGTGGTGGTTTTGTTATGCTCGGTGGTGGTTTTGTTATGCTAGGTGGTAGTTTTGTTATGCTAGGTGGTGGGTTGGTTTTGTTAGGTGGTTTTGTTATGCTAGGTGGTGGGTTGGTTTTGTTAGGTGGTTTTGTTATGCTAGGTGGTGGGTTTGTTATGCTAGGTGGTGGTTTTGTTATGCTCGGTGGTGGTTTTGTTATGCTAGGTGGTGGTTTTGTTATGCTCGGTGGTGGTTTTGTTATGCTAGGTGGTGGTTTTGTTATGCTAGTTGGTGGGTTGGTTTTGTTAGGTGGTTTTGTTATGCTAGGTGGTGGGTTTGTTATGCTCTGTGGTGGTTTTGTTATGCTAGGTGGTGGGTTGGTTTTGCTCGGTGGTTTTCTTATGCTTGATGGTGGTTTTGTTGTGCTGGGTGGTGGTTTTGTTGTGCTGGGTGGTGGTTTTGTTATGCTAGGTGGTGGTTTTGTTATGCTAGGTGGTGGGTTGGTTTTGTTAGGTGGTTTTGTTATGCTGAGTGGTGGTTTTGTTATGCTAGGTGGTGGTTTTGTTATGCTAGGTGGTGGGTTGGTTTTGTTAGGTGGTTTTGTTATGCTAGGTGGTGGGTTTGTTATGCTCGGTGGTGGTTTTGTTATGCTAGGTGGTGGGTTGGTTTTGCTCGGTGGTTTTCTTATGCTTGATGGTGGTTTTGTTGTGCTGGGTGGTGGTTTTGTTGTGCTGGGTGGTGGTTTTGTTATGCTAGGTGGTGGTTTTGTTATGCTAGGTGGTGGGTTGGTTTTGTTAGGTGGTTTTGTTATGCTGAGTGGTGGTTTTGTTATGCTAGGTGGTGGTTTTGTTATGCTAGGTGGTGGGTTGGTTTTGTTAGGTGGTTTTGTTATGCTAGGTGGTGGGTTTGTTATGCTCGGTGGTGGTTTTGTTATGCTAGGTGGTGGGTTGGTTTTGCTGGGTGGTTTTGTTATGCTAGGTGGTGGTTTACAGCTGCTGGTTCATTTGGCATTGCCTTCTCAGCCGAGTCAGGACAGGAATTTGTAAGTTGTTCAAGGTACCGGTACCTGCGATAAATCACGGACTCTTCACGGAAATTATCGTGGTATCTTTAACATCCACGAACGACCCTGATGCTGGCAGGCGGTGCTCCATCCAATGGATGGCACAAACATTGGGATAACAGTTTACATCTGCGTTTGGGATTTGAACCCAGGCTGGACAGGTTAGAAGTGAGTGCGCGTTTGGCTAACCTCCTGAACACACCTGTATCTTGTTCGTTTGGAACTGGATCTCTGGAGGGAAGCCCAACTCTTTTTGCTACTTCTTGCCCTCTTTTTGAAAGTCATCATTTATTCTTGGTATCTATTCTGGACTCCAATACATATTGAAATCTGTTTGATCCCACAAGTCACAATCCTTTCATTTTGAAACGTGCTCCCTCTGGTTTGGACCTGGATCCTGCTTTTTTCTTTTCTTTTCTTTTTTGTATACAAGATCGAGGCTCGTGTAAGAGCTAACATCATTCACACAAAAAACAAACGGACACACAAAACATACAATAAAGGGAGTGGGAGATAAGATGGGGAGAGAGAGGGAAGCACACAAGTACAACAGCAGAGAACAGGGACATCGGGAGATCTGTGGGAGGGAGAGGGCTCGGGGGGAGGAGGCATGGGAAGGGGAAGGGGGGGTAGAGGTATAAAACACATGGACACTGCTCGGACTTCCAGGAAAGAAGTTGGTATTTCAAAAAATGTGGATCTGGGGGTAAATTTACAGGGGTAGAAGAGATCAAGGTTTTGGATGGGGGTGGTGAACCGCTGTTTTAAAGACCTGGAGGGAGGCGTGGGATTGAAGAGAGTTTGGGAGTTTGTTCCAGAGGCGGGAGTGAAGAGGAATGAAGGAATGAAGGTGAGCAGAGAGTGAAGGTGAAGATGAGCTTTAGAGTTGGACCCTGGTTTTGCAGCGAGACCCTGGTTTAGAGCCGGACCATGGTTGGGAGCCGGACCATGGTTGGGAGCCAGACCCTCATTTGGAATTGGACTCTGGTTTGGAGCCAGACCATGGTTTACAGCCGGACCCTGGTTTGGAGCCAGACCATGGTTTGCAGCGAGACCCTGGTTTAGAGCCGGACCATGGTTGGGAGCCGGACCATGGTTTACAGCCGGACCCTGGTTTGGAGCTGGACCCTGGTTTGGAGTCGGACCTCGGTTTGAAGCCGGACCCTGGTTTGGAGCCGGACCATGGTTTACAGCCGGACCCTGGTTTGGAGCTGGACCCTGGTTTGGAGTCGGACCTCGGTTTGAGGCCGGACCCTGGTTTGGAGCTGGACCCTGGTTTGGAGCTGGACCCTGGTTTGGAGTCGGACCTCGGTTTGAGGCCGGACCCTGGTTTGGAGCCGGACCTCGGTTTGAGGCCGGACCCTGGTTTGGAGCTGGACCCTGGTTTGGAGCTGGACCCTGGTTTGGAGTCGGACCTCGGTTTGAGGCCGGACCCTGGTTTGGAGCCGGACCATGGTTTGAAGCCGGACCATGGTTTGGAGGCAGACCCTGGTTTGGGGCTGGAGGTTGGAGTATGGCGAGGAGGTAAAACTACACAGCTCAGTCATGTGATAAGTTCAGTTTGTTGACACAGTCTGGCATCCTGCTTTGTTTGCCAAGCTCTTTGCCTGTGGAATCGAAGTCCGCCTTCATTCCTCCATTTCTAAATTCCTACGCTCATGCGGTCGGTGTGTTGCCATCAATAGGATCCTCTCCTCTCCCAGTGGAGGCTGGGGTTCCCCAAAGCAGTGTTTTGGACACCATCTTCGTCCTCATCTCGATAAATGACCTCTCTGATGCTCTGGAAAAAATCTTCTCTTTCTTTTTGCAGATGACTCCATTTATGTCGTCCAATTGGCAAGCAGCAGCTGAGTGCGTCTCTCTCTCCGCTAATCTCGAAATGATTAGATGACACTGGTCTGATGAATAGAACATGTCATTTAATCCTGGAAATCCCTCAGTCTCACCCGATCACTCCAGAAGGTTCAAACAAACTCACCTATCTATTGGCATCGTCATCCACTGGAAGAGGTCCAGTCTCTTGAACATCTAGGCCTCAACTTCGGCCATGACTTTTCCTGAGCTGACCGTGATATAGCAAAGCTGGCCTCCAAAACTAGTCGTGGACTAGGAATCCTCCGTCAATCCAAGTCTTTTCTTGCAAAATCAGAGCTACTCACAGTGTACAAAGCCTTTGTCCGTAGCTCAATGGAGAACTGCTCTCTGCTATGGACAGGTACCTCAGTATTACAGGGAAAAAAGAGACAACAGAAGTGGGAAAATCCCAAAGGTTGGGCGGGATGGCCTAGACTAGAGGTGTGCTCACTGCTCACTCATCTCTAGCGGTCTAGCCTGGTTTTGAATATTGGACCTTCCTCAAATACGCAAGCAGGGTGACAAATCAATGTGTGAGTATTTGAGGAAGTAAAGGTGTGTACAAGTTGGTCTCACCTTTGCTCTGAACACGCCACGCGAGCAGGCACGTCCAGCTGCTCTCAACAAGTTACAACACCTGATGCAGCTGGAAATTCACGATGAAGATCGAATCTCTGTCTGAAACCCCAAATATTCATAACTTGAACACGACTTCCCTATCAGAGAGCATCATCCGGGATTGTCATCCTAGCCATGCCCGGATGCTGGAATGTCGGTGGGAGAGTTTCCCAGTAACTGGGAACTTGAAGATCTCCCACTGAGTGCTCTTAACATTCTTGTAACAAACACATCAGCAGAAGTGGA
Source organism: Myxine glutinosa (assembly GCF_964187855.1). Taxonomy (NCBI): domain Eukaryota; kingdom Metazoa; phylum Chordata; class Myxini; order Myxiniformes; family Myxinidae; genus Myxine; species Myxine glutinosa. The sequence continues at coordinate 134,520,381 of NC_136269.1, forward strand.
AGAACCCATTGTGAGGCAACAATGTCACCTGGACATAAAGGTGAGTGGGCTCGATCCCAGTGTGTGGTCAGGTGGCTCAACCGTTGGTAGGTGTAGTGCAGGTGGCACAGTTGGACCATTGATTTTATATGTAGAGATTTAGGAAAAGATCGAAGGAATTTTTTTGGCAAGAAAGGAATTTTCAAACTGTAGGGAATGAAAGGAGGAAGTGGGCAAAGTAGGGGGGAGATTCTGGGGAAATTGAAAGTGAAGGTTCTGATGTGGTGCATAACGCCGGCCTCTGATGTACACGTTGATGTATATACGATGTATACGTTCTGATGTGGTGCATAACACCGGCCTACCTTTACGGTCTGGAGACGGTGGCACTGACAGAGAGACAACAACAGAGGCTGCAGGTTTGCGAGAACAACTGGTTCAGGAGGATTGCGGAAGTGAAGAGGGTGGATAGAAGGAGAATGGATGAACTGATGGAGGAGATTGGTGTGCAGATGAGCTTGATGGGGAGATTGGTGAAATGCCACCTGAGATGGGCTGACACGTGGTGTGGATGGGGGAAGAGAAAATGGCAGAGAGAGAGCGGATCGGTTCAGGGAACAAGGTAGAAGGAAAAGAGGGAGACTGTGGTTGAGATGGGAGGATTGTGTGAGGAGGGATATCAGTAAGGTGGAGGTGGTTGGAGGGGGAAATAGTTGGCTGAGGGTAGAGGGGAGTGGAGTGGGGAGAGAGAGTGGGGGAGACAGGGGAGTGGGGAAAAGGAGTGTTGGGGGGGGGGGGTAGACTGGGAGGTGGGGAGAGAGGGGGTGAGGCAAAGGAGTGGAGGAGGGGGGGGGGAAACAGGGGAGTGTGGAGAGAGAGTGGGGGAGGGAGAGGAATGAGGAAAGGAGTGGGGGGGGACAGGGGAGTGGAGAGGGGAGAGAGAATGGGGGAGAGAGAGGAGTGTGGAGCGAGAGAGAGAGAGAGAGAGAGAGAGAGAGAGAGAGAGAGTGGGGGAGAAGAAGGATTGGGGAAAGGAGTGAGGGGGGAAGACAGGGGAGTGTGGAGACAGGAGAGTGTGGAGAGAGAGTGGGGGAGGGAGAGGAATGAGGAAAGGAGTGGGGGGGGGGGGGGACAGGGGAGTGGAGTAGGGAGAGAGAATGGGGGAGAGAGGGATTGGGGGAAGAAGTGGGAGGGCGGAAGAGGGGCAGACAGGTGAGTGTGGAGAGAGAGTGGGGGAGAGAGAGGAGTGTGGAGAGAGAGAGAGAGAGAGAGAGAGAAGAGAAGAGAAGAGAAGGGGAGGGGGAGGGAGAGGAATGAGGAAAGGAGTGGGGGGGGGAGGGAAGGGACAGGAGAGTGGAGTCGGGAGAGAGAATGGGTGAGAGAGGGATTGGAGGAAGCAGTGGGGGGGGGGTGGGGAGGAGGGGAGACAGGGGAGAGGGGGAGTGGTGGAGAGGGGGAGTGGTGGAGAGAGGGAGTGGTGGAAGGAGTGGGGGTGTGGAGGGAGACAGGGGAGTGGTGGAGACAGAGGATTGTGGAGAGAGAGTGGGGGAGGGAGAAGAGTGGAGGAAGGAGTGGAAGGGGGGAGAGACAGGAGGGTGGTTTAAGGATTAATTTCGGTAAAAATGAATACAGATGTATTCACAGCAGGGAGAAGGATGGGATCGAGAAAATTGAAGGATGTCATTGTCATAACTTGTGCAAAACCAGACAGTTGAATTCCATGAACGATAACAAGTCAAACTTTCTTTTGTTGAGTCTTAAGATGTTCTGCTTCGACATGGAGCTACTTCATAAAGCACGTTCTGCGACTGATCTCCATTAATGGGACGTTCATCAGAACTTTCCAGCACAAGGTCTGTTCTCCTGGATCTCTCAATGGCAATAATTGTTATTTGAAGCTGAATGAAAATTTTCCTTGAGATTTCATCTGGAGCAAAAAAAAACTGTTGGAAAATACCATCATTCCAAAGAACCTTCTGGAAAATACTATCATCAAAAATACTATCATCGAAAATACTATCTTTGAAAAGGTAACCACAGGTGCACCCCAAATCTATGGATCACTCTTGTTAACCTCACTATATTTGGCACAAGTGGAAAGATATATCCGTCAAGGATGGGATATGGGATATGATAAGGATGGGAAACAACAACAACCCCATGATGGAACAACAGCAACAACCCCATGATGGAACAACAACAACCCCATGATGGAACAACAACAACAACCCCATGATGGAACAACAACAACAACCCCATGATGGAACAACAACAACAACCCCATGATGGAACAACAACAACCCCATGATGGAACAACAACAACAACCCCATGATGGAACAACACCATCCCCATGATGGAACAACAACAACAACCCCATGATGGAACAACAACAACCCCATGATGGAACAACAACAACCCCATGATGGAACAACACCAACCCCATGATGGAACAACAACAACAATCCCATAATGGAACAACAACAACAACCCCATGATGGAACAACAACAACCCCATGATGGAACAACAACAACAATCCCATAATGGAACAACAACAACAATCCCATAATGGAACAACAACAACAACCCCATGATGGAACAACACCAACAACCCCATGATGGAACAACAACAACACCCCATATGATGGAACAACACCAACCCCATGATGGAACAACAACAACAACCCCATGATGGAACAACAACCAACAACCCCATGATGGAACAACTCCATCCCCATGATGGAACAACAACAACCACATGATGGAGCAACAACAACCAACAACCCCATGATGGAGCAACACCATCCCCATGATGGAACAACAACAACCACATGATGGAACAACAACAATATAGTGAGACAGAGATAGTGAGACGACAGAAAGACAGTGGGACTGACAGAAAGATAGTGAGACAGACAGGAAGACAGTGAGACAGACAAAGACGGTGAGACAAAAAGACAGTAAGACAAACAAAGACAATGACAGAAAGACAGTGAGACAAACAAAGCCAATGAGACAGACAAATACAGTGAGACAGAAATACAATGAGACAGACAGACAGTGAGATAGACAGACAGTGAGACAGACAGACAGTGAGAGAGACAGCATCCTTTTTTTAAATATATATATATATGAATGAGCGAGACCCACCAATTCCATCCTCCTTTTGGATTCCATCCTATAGCGTATGCAATCCTACAGATTCAATTCTATTCAATGCTACGGGGAATGCAATTCTATAGATTTAATCCTATGGGGGAATGAAATCCTATAAATTCAATCCTATGGCGAATGCAGTCCTACAGATTCAATTCTATTCAATGCTATGGGGAATGCAATTCTATAGATTTTATCCTATGGGGAATGAAATCCTATAAATTCAATCCTATGGCGAATGCAGTCCTACAGATTCAATTCTATTCAATGCTATGGGGAATGCAATTCTATAGATTTAATCCTATGGGGAATGAAATCCTATAAATTCAATCCTATGGCAAATGCAATCCTCTAGATTCAATCCTATGGGGAATGCAATCCTATAGTTTCAATGCTGTTGAATCCTATTCAATCCCATAGATTAAATACAATGGGGAATACAATCTTATATATTCAATACTATTCAATCCAATGGGGAATGCAATCCGATAGATTCAATCCTATAGTAATATAGTATATGATGTTTTATTAGAGGCCATGGTGATTATTACATCATCCTTCTGAAATATGCAAATGTTTACACGTCATTATTGAACAAACAAGGTAAAAACTCAACATCGAATCATTTCACTCGGAAAGCTTCCAGGTATGGTCGTGACGTCATAAGAGAATAATCCTGTTAAATAATCATCAAATATGATTGACACAAACTGTGTTTGACGTCATAATATCGAGTACGTCACGGCATTAGACATCTCAAACATGGCGTCCTCGATCAGCAATGCAACAAGAAGCCGCTCGCACTGCGAGGACATCATGGATATTTGGTTTTAAATGATCCGTCGATGTCGGAAAATCCTTTTATATCAAATCCCAAACAATCTTCCAGAATCTGATTGCTTTACGTGGAGGCGCAGTCGGATGGAGGGAATGGCTCAGGGATCCTGTTCCAGCGTTTTTCACTTCATTTCGACGATGGACTTGTAAAAGCTCGAGCCAAGCACATTCCGCGTCACCATGGAGACCGAGAATCACGTCATGAAGAGCATTTAATATCACTTTGAAAAGCGAGCGGATGCCATTATGGGATGTACGGAGTGCTGAAAGAATGAAAAATGTGTCCGCTTTCGTCGTTTTCCACGCATTGTAATCCCAGAAATACATCTCCGCCATCGGGGCCGACCGACGAACGGCTGGAGCACTTGTTACAACGATGGCGCAAGATTTGTCAAATTGGACAAACTTTCCTTTTGGAAGACATTTTTTTGGATCTTGGGACGAATCCAAGAGTCTGGATTGCTCTTTGGAGCCAGGTATATTTCAGTCTATCTGTATCATTCCGCCCATCTTTGCGCTCCAGGAGTGGGAAAAATATCCATGTGCTTGTTGAGAATCATGAGCACACTCACCATCTCTTACACCACCCCCACTACATCCCCACCTCCCCACACATTGTTCAGCTCTCCGTGGAGATATTCTCAATCTACTCTGCCTTCTGTACAGACTGTTTTGTCTATCTATTTATTACATGTTCACAGGCTCGGCAAGAACATTTTTTAAAAATCCAAATCATGTGCCCACACACACGCACATGCATACGAACACACGCGCATTAATGCACGCACACACACCCGAACACATGCACACACACCCACATGCATGCACATGCACACACACGAACACCAGCACATGCACACGCACATGAATGCACACACACACATGCATGCACACACATGAACAACAGCACATGCATGCACACACATGTCCACATCCACATGCACATGCACACACGCACACACATGCACACATGCACACACATACACACACGCACACGCACACACACACGACAACACCAGACTTTATTTCAGACAAACATAGCCGCTCACCTTGAGTGAAGCGATGTAACTTCCAAGGGCACTCTGGGTGCTGGCGCTGCCATCTTGTGACGTCACTTTTCTCTCTGTACTCGGCTGGGCAATTAAAGAGAAACCCTCCGCATGGGATCCTAACCCACGGGGTTTGTATGCGCTCTATCCTCTAAATACTGAGTGTTAATTGAGGAAGCAGCAGATACCATTATTAAAGTCTTTGATATTGGTGTGTAAATGGCTCCTAGGGGTTAATGATGTAAAAATAGGGCAGCTATTTCTTTAAAGTGAATGTTTAGCAGAGGCATCAAGTAATTAATTGTGACATTTGATATGCATCGCCTAAATGTATCGTTGAACATCATCAACCCCCCTCATGTGTGTGTCCAAAAGTATCATTCCTTTTAACCTTTGATTTGATGTTTTCCCTCCGTAATCTGTCCCTTATTTGTGTTTTTCTGTTTCGCTGGGCCTTAGGGTATAATCTAGGTGGCAAAGGCAAAAGAGCATCCCGACCGCAATGGCTTACCTCCAAACTTTGGGGTGAAGGGTCGTGGTTGGTCGCTCTGCTCCACAAAACGATCAGCAGCCAAAGGTGAATGAGTGGGGAGTTGCGATCCACATAAATTAATAAGCCGGAAGAAATAAAAATCCACACAGCAGGTGGGAGAGAAGTTGCCGGACAGAAATTCAGCTGCATTTCGGGTCTGCAAAGCTGCCAGCTAACCCCTGCTCCCCTTACACCCCACCCCCTCCCGTCCCCACCAAGCCAGCCACGCCTCTCCGCCTCGGGAGCCTCACACGGTGTGCCACCTCCACAAAGATGCTCCCTTGACTCTTTGCATCATTTCCTGAAGTGTTCCACCGGGTACGGCCTGGGTATCTCTGTCTTGTCCACTTGTAACTGTTGTCTACCTCTTGTGGAATTTCTGATGGGCTCAGATAAGGACATAGTTAATTAAAGACCTGCCGACCATTTGTTGGTTTCATGGGCGCGTATGCCAGTAGAGGGTAAGGGGTTTATTTTTTATTCAATGTTTTCTTTGATTCCTTCTTGTATATTCCTCCCCGTCACAATTCCTTTTAAATACAGTTTGTCGCAGGGGTGAATTCTGTCTGCGGTGGCTGCTTTATTCGACGATTTCATAGAGACCCGTTGAGGGACCATTGGTCACGGTCTCCACAGCACTTAGAAGATCAAGTCATGTGGTTCAGTTTGCTTGGCCTGCGATTATATTTCGTTAATTGACGCCTATCGGTGTGACGCTCGACCACCTTGGGGCTTCCACTTCCTATATGGTATCATGGCCTTAAGACACGTGATCAGTCGAAGAAGTCTTCGAAGAGGTCGACCTTTGTGGTCACATTGACGCACCCTCTGGATTCTGACCGGAACGACGGGTGGCTGTTACAATATCTTCTTCGTCTTCTTTTCTATGCAGCACAAGGCTGAGGGCACGACCGGCGATCGCTCGCCTACTCTTCTCAAAGTACACCATGGGATGTTTAATGTCCCCCTGCACACACATTGATGAGTCAGCCTACCTGTGAAACATCTGGATGACAGTTCATACCTAGGTTGGGATTCAAACCCAGGCTAGACAGCTTCGCGGGGAGGCCATCATGCCACTTTGATATGACCCATCCAGATCCAGAATCAAATCATTGACCTATAAAACTCAGAGCAGATGCTCTAACCACAATGCCATGCCCGGGGTCATAGGTCACCTCTAAAATAATTTATGTACCTTCATCCACAGCATGGGCAAGTGCTCGTTTGGGGGAACAACTTTCACATCATTTTTTACCCCGTTTCATCCGCTTCCTTTGTGCAGTTCTCTATTTATGACAAACTATCGACTATAGCATGTTAATCCATGGAAGTTGTGAAACATAAGGCTGCTCATGGAGTCGGGATGATTAAAATGAAGTGCAGCCGTTACGCCGTACCATTGCATTTAAATTCATCACAAGGACGGGAATTAAAACGGTAAGTACAGTGAACCAGCACAGATATACAGTCGCATTGTGACTGCATAATGAAACATCATTACGTCGTTACCCAAATGGCCATGCGGCGGAAATGTCTTTTTTGTGAGTGCAGTGGGAATCAAAAGAAGCATCTTATCTCGCTGTCAGTGTTTCTGTCTTCCTTTATCTCATCAGTACCGGTAACCAGAGGACCGCAGGATGCTGCATGCAGGTAGCCCGCGTACCTTCGAGGTGTCTGGGTTCGATTCCGGCTGGCTCGGTTCGTGCACGGACGTTCAACGTCCCAAATGATAACGTCTCTCTAACTTACAGCGAGCGCTGAGCGGAGTGCCCCCAGCAAATGATTCTACCCCGCAGGCACGTGATGAATGCAAAAAAGAAGAAGAAGAAGAAGAAGAAGCTGGTGGGCGTCGAAAGATCCCACGGTCTCTCGCAAGTTGCAAATTGTTTTCCCATTAGACACCGGTATTCTGGCACCATGGTCAAAATTCATGCAAATTCCTATCTCGGCGCGCAGGGTCGCCCCTTGATGAGGATGAGACCAGCGGGGCGGATTGGTACTTGGAATCGCAGTCCGACCTGCCAAAGACTATATAATAACCGCCTACAAATAGAAGAGCGACCATAAAGGAGATAACAGTACTTTGTGGGTCCAGTCTCCAGCTGAACGCGCAGACCTGCCTCCGATCACCTTTCCCCGACTCGTATTGCTTGGAATGGAAAAATATAAAAAGATTAAGAAAAAACAAACAAACAAAATCTCCATTTAATGAATCCCGAGTCTCGGTAACCCCGCGGAGAAGCTGTCTCACTTTGCTGTGCAAATTGGCGACAACACGTCACCTCAACCCACAACCGAGAAGTTCCATTTATTCCACAAACGCAAACTTTATGAAAGGATTTCGCATCGAAGGCTGTGAATATTTTATAACTATTTATTCCAGCCCTGGTCGCTAAAACGCTCGCAAATTGATCTTGGTGACGGCGCTCATATCATGTTAGGTTGTTTTTCCATTTTCTCCACTAAAGGTTTGTCCAAATTGGTCAATGCTTGGGAGGATGAAATGCGCTCCGACGAAATGGGGAAAAAAAGAAATTGTTGTTGCCCACTCTCGTGTACTCGAGCATGGCAGATAGGACTTGGTAGTCATTTAGAGTACGACAATTACTGAGGTTTTTTTTGGATACACTGGTGACATCTTTTTGTCTATGTCGAGGCTCATGGAAGAGGCAAAAATAGGACGAGGGAGTATCAATTGGCAGGGATGCTCACCTGCACCATTCGATTGCACGTAGCGTGGTGACGGCACGTCCGGCAGGTGGGACTCCCAGTTTAAGGTCCATGCACATTGATGATTCACCAAACCTGTGAAACACTCGCACGACATTTCATATTTGGGTCGGGATTCTAACTCAGGGTAAACAGCTGTGAGATGAGTGTGTGCACTTCTTCCGCCTCGGCCTGTGGCCATCCTGCCAGCCCCTTGACTGGATATGGACAGGGAAAGTTTGGCTTTGCAATTGAACGGAACAGGAAACAAGACATTTAGAAAGAACAAAGCAGGAATAAAAGAGGGCTGCATTAAAATGGAGATGAGAAAGGTCTTTTCCCCAACTTTTCATTTCTTTTAATACAAGCACTCTGCCACTGAAAAGATGCATGTGCATGTAATCCATCATTCTTTTCTATTCCCATTATAGCTGGGTAGTATAAACCCAGCTCTAAACGATTTAGTATAAACCCAGCTCTAAACCCTGAACCAGGCTTATAAAACATTTATAATTTATAGCTGGGTCCAGATTCCAACCCATGCTAGACAGGTTAGAGGGAAGTGTGCGTACCTGTAGAGTCTACCTCTAGACCATCCTGCTAGAACATATTAACAAATAAAACAAGAAAGATGTCATGCCGAGCACAATACTTGCGAAGTCCTTAAAACAAAATTGACCTTAAAAATAATTGATGGTTGAAATCAGTGCCACCATATGCAAATCCTGTTCAAATTTCAAGCAAATCAGATAAATATTTACAATTTTAGAAATTCGGCCTATGTTGATCTTTTGACTTCAAAAAAAATAGTGGTTGAAATCAGTGACCTGATATGTAAATCCTATTAAAATTCCAACTCAATCAGATGAAAATTGAGGATTTTCGAAATTTCACCTAAGTTGTTGACCTTTGGCAGATGTTGACCTCAAAAAAAATAGTGGTTGAAATCAGTAACCTGATATGTAAATCCTATTAAAATTCCAACTCAATCAGATGAAAATTGAGGATTTTCGAAATTTCACCTAAGTTGTTGACCTTTGGCAGATGTTGACCTCAAAAAAAAATAGTGGTTGAAATCAGTGACCTGATATGTAAATCCTCTTAAAATTTCAACTCAATCAGATGAAAATTGAGGATTTTCGAAATTTCCCTAAGTTGTTGAGCTTTGGCCGATGTTGACCTCAAAATAAAATGGTGGTTGAATTCAGTGACCTGATATGTAAATCCTCTTAAAATTTCAAGTTAATCAGGTGAAAATTTATTTTAGAAATTTCACAAAGTTGTTGACCCTTGTCTTGTGTTGACCTCTGAATCAATAGGCTTCTTGCTTATGACCAACTCTACCATTTTGTGACGATCGGTTTAAAATTGTGACCTGTAGGTGATTGACATATAAACAAAGAAACTAGAAAACGTCATGCCGAGCTCAAAACTGGTGAAATCTCTCAAACTAATTTGTCCTTTAAAATAATTTGTGCTTGAATTAAATGGCTAAATATGCAAATCGTCTTCAAATTTCAAGTCAATTGGATAGAAATTGATGATTTTCGAAATGTGGTAAATTTTCACCTTTATACCTCAAAAATAATTGTTGGTTGAATTTGGTGACCTGATATGCAAATCCTGTTCAAATTTCGACTCAATCGGATGAAAATTGCATATTTTAGAAAGTTAACCTCAGTTGTTCACCTATTTGACCTATTTGGTGACTATTTGACCTTTTGACCCCAAAAACAATAGGCTTCTTGCTTATGCCCAATTCTTCCATTTCGTGAAGATCGGTTTAAAATTGTGACCTGTAGGCGGACAGACAGTCAGACAGACAGAATCAGACAGATAGAACCACAGACAGACAGAATCACAGACAGACAGACAGAGTCAAACAGACAAACAAACAAACAGACAAACAGACAGACAAACAGACAGACAAACAAACAGAGACAGACAAACAAAGACAGAGAGACAAAGACAGACAGACAAACAGACAGACAAATAAATAGACAGACAAACAAACAGATGGGCAAACAAACAGACAGAGACAAACACACAAACAGACAGACAGTCAAACAGACAGACAAACAAACAGACAGACAGTCAAACAAACAGACAAACAAACAGAGACAACCAAACAGAGACAGACAGACAAACAAAGACAGACACACAAACAAAGACAGGCACACAAACAAAGACAGACAGACAGTCAAACAGACAAACAAACAGACAGACAAAAAAACAAAGGCAGACAAACAGATGAGCAAACAAATAAACAGACAGACAAACAGACAAACAAACGGACAGACAGACAGAATCACAGACAGATAGAACCACAGACAGACAGAATCACAGACAGATAGAACCACAGACAGACAGAACGACAGACAGACAGAATCACAGACAGACAGAATCACAGACAGACAGAATCACAGACAGACAGAACCATAGACAGACAGAACCACAGACAGACAGAACCACAGACAGACAGAATCACTGACAGACAGAATCACTGACAGACAGAATCACAGACAGACAGAATCACAGACAGACAGAATCACAGACAGACAGAATCACAGACAGACAGAACCACAGACAGACAGAACCACAGACAGACAGAATCACAGACAGACAGAACCACAGACAGACAGAACCACAGACAGACAGAATCACAGACAGACAGAATCACAGACAGACAGAATCACAGACAGACAGAACCACAGACAGACAGAACCACAGACAGACAGAATCACTGACAGACAGAATCACAGACAGACAGAATCACAGACAGACAGAATCACAGACAGACAGAATCACAGACAGACAGAATCACAGACAGACAGAATCACAGACAGACAGAACCACAGACAGACAGAACCACAGACAGACAGAATCACAGACAGACAGAACCACAGACCAGACCAAACTGTGAATCTTCGATTTCTCAAATAATGACACTTTGATGTCTATATGGGGGTAGGAATGGTGAGGGGAAGAAAGATTGGCAAGAGATGGGTTCAGATGAGTAAAAGACCCTGATGAACATCACCCTGGGAGTTGAAATATCATACTTGAGCCTTGTATGCTGGGCCAGCCAACCCAGGTGTGCTCTTGGAGGGCAGAAAATCATGTTACCTGCACTTCACCTGAAAGCATCTCCAGATTTGGATCATGGCGTCTTTGTTAATCTGATTTACACCTAGTGATACGTTTCTCTGCCCCAGGTGGCATGTGAGAAGCACTCCCTGGTGGTTTGCCAGTGAGAGTAAGAGGAGCATTTATTACCTGTGCCACCCAAGGTAGACGGTGGTTATGTTTTCACTCCCGTCTGTCTGTCTGTGAGTGGATATCTCAAAAAGTTGTTGATGGATTCGGACGAAATTTGGCGAGCAGGTTAGGTGTGTGACAAGGAAGGATTGATTCGATTTTGGTGAAGATACTAATCTGGTTCCGCATTCAATAATTATTTAATTGATTGTCCACCATTGACATATTGCGTCAAAAACGATACGTAGAAAATAACGATATTTCAAAAAGTTGTGGAGGAAACTTGGTGGATGAGTTGGGTAAGTGACAACAACAAGCCGATTCGATTTTGGTTCAGTTCCGAATCCAGATCCGTCCCATCAGTGGGATACAAAACGTAAAGGTATGGACACCAGTTTTCCTTCTCAGGTGTGAAAGTAAGTTGTGTGTTCCGTTCGGTGTCCGATCAAACGATACATCTTCATATATCGGGGAAAAGCAATAAATACACGAACATGTTCTTCAAACGAATACACAATGAAAAATCAATTTTACCGCACAATCCTAAAATGATTTGGATATATAGGATCGGATATATAGGATCGATCGCAGGTAGAGCAATTGACCCCTGAGCTGTCTAATCTGGGTTCGAATCCCAAACTGATTATAAACTTCCACACTGGTATTGCATCATTGAGTATGATATCCTTAAGAGGGAGGTTAATGGATGTGGTATGACAGACATGTCAGGATATGTTATCAGAGCACAAATCATGTCCACATTCGTCCACAAATGAAAGGAAATCATTCGGATTGTCTCGTATCACACACAAAGCACAAAGCACAAAGCATAAAGCACAAAGCACAAAGCACAAAGCACAAAGCACAAAGCACAAAGCACAAAGCACAAAGCACATAGCACAAAGCACATAGCACAAAGCACAAAGCACATAGCACAAAGCACAAAGCATAAAGCACAAAGCACAAAGCACATAGCATAAAGCACAAAGCACAAAGCACATAGCATAAAGCACATAGCACAAAGCACATAGTATAAAGCACAAAGCACATAGCACAAAGCACATAGCACATAGCACAAAGCACATAGCACATAGCACAAAGCACATAGCACATAGCACAAAGCACAAAGCACAAAGCACAAAGCACATAGCACAAAGCACAAAGCACAAAGCACATAGCATAAAGCACATAGCACAAAGCACAAAGCACAAAGCACATAGCATAAAGCACAAAGCACATAGCACAAAGCACAAAGCATAAAGCACAAAGCACAAAGCATAAAGCACATAGCACAAAGCACAAAGCACATAGCACAAAGCACAAAGCACAAAGCACAAAGCACATAGCATAAAGCACATAGCACAAAGCACATAGCATAAAGCACAAAGCACATAGCACAAAGAACAAAGCATAAAGCACAAAGCACAAAGCACAAAGCACATAGCATAAAGCACAAAGCACAAAGCACATAGCACAAAGCACATAGCACAAAGCACAAAGCACAAAGCACAAAGCACAAAGCACAAAGCACATAGCATAAAGCACATAGCACAAAGCACATAGCATAAAGCACAAAGCACAAAGCACATAGCACAAAGCACAAAGCATAAAGCACAAAGCACATAGCACAAAGCATAAAGCACATAGCATAAAGCACAAAGCACAAAGCACAAAGCACATAGCACAAAGCACAAAGCATAAAGCACAAAGCACAAAGCACATAGCACATAGCATGAAGCACAAAGCACAAAGCACAAAGCACAAAGCACAAAGCACACAGCACAAAGCACATAGCACAAAGCACATAGCATAAAGCACAAAGCACAAAGCACATAGCATGAAGCACAAAGCACAAAGCACAAAGCACAAAGCACAAAGCACATAGCACAAAGCACACAGCACAAAGCACAAAGCACGGCCGTGAGAATTTGCTGCAAATTCAAATGATGATCAATTTAAAGGATTTTATTAGTGCCATGATCATCGTAACCCGTGACAAACAAACAATATTGTGACACCGCGAGGGTAGAGTGACATAGTTACACACCGAGGGTGGAATCACTGTAACGGAGTGACATACCGAGGGTGGAGTCACTGTAACGGAGTGACATACCGAGGGTGGAGTCACTGTAACGGAGTGACATACCGAGGGTGGAGTCACTGTAACGGATTGACATACCGAGGGTGGAGTCACCGTAACAGAGTTACATACCGAGGGTGGAGTCACTGTTACAGAGTGACATACCGAGGGTGGAGTCACTGTAACAGAGTGACATACCAAGGGTGGAGTCACTGTAACAGAGTGACATACCAAGGGTGGAGTCACTGTAACAGAGTGACATACCGAGCGTGGAGTCACTGTAACAGAGTGACATATCGAGGGTGGAGTCACCTTAACAGAGTTACATACCGACGGTGGAGTCACTGTTACAGAGTGACATACCGAGGGTGGAGTCACTGTAACAGAGTGACATACCGAGGGTGGAGTCACTGTAACAGAGTGACATACCGAGGGTGGAGTCACTGTAACAGAGTGACATACCGAGGGTGGAGTCACTGTTTCAGAGTGACATACCAAGGTTGGAGTCACCGTAACAAAGGTGAACTACGACGTGTGGCACCATGTCGGGCCTTTTGATGAAGTTGATCAATTCCTGGGCTTTGGACACATTCTATGTGAGAACAATGACCGAACATGTAACTGATGGGAAATGAATCATTCCCTGAAAACGGAATCGACTCCTGGGATGTGGGAGGTAAGATCTCAATGTATTTTTCTGTCTCACAAACCACTACAAACGATGCATTCCTCATAATGAAAAACAAAACAATACTGGTACTGCGGTACAGCCATTTTGTTATAAGTGTCACTGTTTGTTACTTGTCTAAATCGAATATTCTTCGAGTCTATTGCTTAGTTTTGTGCCTTATTCTGTCTGTGGAGTCTGTCTGTTTGTCTGTATGTCAATCGCCTACAGATCACAATTTGAAACCGATCTTCATGAAACGTCACCAGATGGTAGAGTTGGTCATAAGGAAGAAGGCTATTGATTTTGAGGTCAAAGGTCAAAGGTCATCTTGAGGTCGAATTTCTAAAATCGCCATTTTTTTTATCCAATTGACTTGAAAATAGGTAAAGTAGATTAGGCAAGGGGCAAGTGTAGATTAGGTGACAGGGGGGGAACGTACGGTAGGGACGAGCTTTCTTGGCTCGCTCTCCTGCGCACCTCACCTCTGCATTACCTTGTGATGATGTGTACTCTTGCGCCCTTGCACCCCGCTAACCCTGCTTTGTCTTCCTTCCCCACTCATGGACCGTGGTCTTTGTGTGCTGAGGGGAAAGTGTGCAGGTGCCCGCAGTTGTGTGCCCGCACCCTCGCTGCTGCCTGCCTGGACTGGTACCACACTTATGGACCGCACGTCTTGTGGCCTAGCACCATATGGACCACAGGTGTGTGGCCGAGCACCACACTCATGGACCCCACGTTTTAGGGCCTGGCACCTCTGCTGGGGACCGGCCATTGTGGCCAGGGAGATCTTGCGTGCGGACCACGGTAAAGGTGGCACCTAAGCCATGCAGGTGGACCACCCTTAGTTGGCCCCTGCTGGCCATAATTTAAAAAGTGGACACGTTTTGTGCCCTTTTATTACCAACTAGGCAGCAAGCAAGAAGTCATCAGGAACATCGGCCCAGCAGAGAAGACGTCGCAAGTCATCTGCTGATTATTTGAAAGGTATGACTGTGCACCGGATGGTGCTTTTTGTGCATTTTGGTGCTTTGGTGCTTTTGGTGCTTATTGGTGCTGGTGGTATCGGTGCAGTGCAGTGCATGTCGTTCCTCTTATCAAAATATCTTCTTTTTCTTTCCCAAAAAGACAGGTCCTGGGTTCGCGTGTAAATACCAAGTAGTGTCTTTGTAAATAATGCTCCCCACTGTCAATGTTTAGCTTGAGAATTAATTCCATGATTCGGTTATTCTGTGGGCATGAGTCTGATAGATAGAATGCAACGCAGCAGGCGGGACATACTTAGTTGTTTTTAAAATGTCGCACTCAGGGTGAAGTTAATAGTAGAGGGTTACCACATCTGAGTGTCACACTAAGTTAAAGTTCTTTTGGGCCGGGACGGCCCTGGAGGAAATTAGGGTGCTGTGTTGCGGTTTTTAGAACCCTCCACTTTGTAAATATTGTAATAATCCCTTATAAATAATCCCCTGTAAATATTCCCATTTTTGTATAAAGGTCAACGGTCGCACCCTAGTTAGGTCATATTGCAACACGTAGAACACCATAGGCTCTTCTTTCGTTATTTCATTAGTATGTGTTTCAGGTAAGGATCTGTTCCCAATAGTTTGAATCTGCGTTGTATTAATCAAATAACCTAGGCCCCTTTTTCCAATCCTATTCATTTTGCGGCGTAGCCTCCCTCCAAATTGTGTTCCCTTGCTTGCCAGTAGCATTCGCTGCCTTTTGGTTGTTCCTGCCCGCCGCCATAAGCCATGCGGCCGAGTTGGAGAAAAAGTGGGAGGAGTGGCCAGGAACGAAGGCGTGGCCCCTCAACGCACCATCAAGGGGCGGACCGGTGAGCGCTCGCGACCACTCAGGGCCGAGGCCAGCTCACCGGTAGGCGTATCCCAAAGGCAAGCGGCTTTATACGTGAGTGGGCAATATAAGCGGCTGCGTGGGACTACTTCAGAAGATGCGTGAGGGAGGTGCCCGGGAGAACGACTTGAACAGATGATAAAGGAGTCCTTGCTTGCCGTTTACGAACTGTTGGAGGCGTGCACAACTGGCCGAAGGCTAAGGGTCAATTTATTACTTTCGCCGCATCCCAGTCTTCCGCCCCCCCCCCCATCCCCCTCACCCCCCCCCCCCCGCAATATAATTGTCCGCTCACGTTAAACGCCATGCGAAGCTGCCGGCCGCTCGTTGCCGCGGTACAAGTGAACACCCGGAGCGTGGACCGGAGCGCAAGGTCAGAGCCGGACCTCACCGCCTACCATCGACGCCTACCTACCACCTGCCGGACCCTTCTCTTCCTTCCCACCACCACCACCTTTTCGTGTAAGTGTGTTTGTTCTGTCCTGGGAGTGATAATATAAGACTGTATAAGGCTGCCCTGTGTTACTGCTTCTTCCTCTTCAACTCTACATTACCTCTTTCATTTCCTCTTCATTCCTGTACAATAAATTCTGTGTTCCTCCTTTATCTGATTTCTTCTCATCCGATCGCTTTAGTCTTTTCCCAATTGAATACCGGTGGCACGATATAGGAACCACTTATAATCGGGTCTAATCTTTGTTAACGGCCTGAGTCGTGTCTCGCTTCGCTCGGCGTGTCCATTACAGTCGCGGCTCGGGCGGGGCTCATTTCCTCGCTTACCGGAAGGCGCTGGTAATTAGGTAATAGGAGCAATTGGCCTACCACCCTATTCAGCGCTGACCGGAAGTGACGTCATAGCTCCAGGACTCGGACGGCCAGCTTAATAGACGAGGGGATTAACCCCCCCTCGGTAAGGGGAGCGCCGTACTCCGAGATCCGCAACAATTGGTGTCAGGAGTGGGATAGGACCCGAACCCAATTTTTTATAACATCTAAAAAATTTGGTCAAAATTACGAGCGGCCGAAATTTTATTATAATATCCAAATTGAGTCATGCCATGGATAATCAAGGCGATCGGATGCCGGTGGAGGAGATAGAAGAGGAAGAGTTAGAGTTGACCCAGGACCCCAGGGAACAATTAGGGGTAATGGAAGAGGGGATTGAAGAAGGTGGGGTAGCGGGGGTTGCAGGCGCGGAAAATGGTGGCACCTCGCACGTGGTCGCGGTGGCACAAAATGGTGGCGCCTCGCACATGGCCGCGGCAGCCGAGCCCGCGGCACCAGTAGACTAGGGCCTATTGATGGTGCAGATGAGGGCCTTTATGGTCAAGACGGGCGAAGACTTGGAGAGGAACAGTGAGCAATTGGGAAGCCAAATTGGGGGATTAGAAAACCAAATCGGGGGATTGAGAGACGGGTTGAGTAATTTGGAAGATAGAATGGGGGAGCGATTAGAAAGCCAATTTGGGGGGCTAGGAAGCAAATTGGAGGACATAAATGGCCGAGCCCGAGAAATCAATGAGGGGTTGGCGAGGGGGCAAGCCCGGTATGAAGTAAGAAAGTGTGAGGAGGTTAACCGCAGGTTGGGCGAGGGGGTCGCATTTGTGCACGATGAGGTAGCGCGACTCAAGGAGCGCGGGAGAGGCAAGTTGGAGCAAAGCGAAGTCACGTGGATGGGCATAGAAATCGCAACTCGGGGTGTGAAAAACCCGACGGCCGCCGAATTGGACAGGGCAAATTCATGTGCAGCAGCGGACAAATAAATTAGAATTGGAAAAGAAACCGAACCAATAGTGGAAATTGGAAAGACGCCGGACTTAGAAGGGCACTCGCGGGGTGAAGGAATGGAATATGTGCAAAGTCCGTGCTCGCATCATGATGCCGTGCTTAATCCTTAAAAAAATTTGCAGGTGTTGGAGCGAGGAGGAAGAAAAGCGCCAGGTGAGTAGGTTGGTATATGGGGCGAAGAGATTTTTCGGCAAAGTGTTTGTCACGAAAGGAATGTTCGCGCGCTTGGGATTCCAGTGTAACCCAGGCGTTTGTGGGAGGTCCGTGGTGCGCTGTGTGAGAGAAAATGGCACGCGTGTGAGGAAAAAGTGTGCGTCGAAGAGTGAGAGCGATACAGAGTATGGAAGTGAAACCGAGAGCGAGGGGGAATGCACATCGGAGTGTATGTGTGATGAATGTGATGCAGAGAGTGAGTTGGTTGCGGCGGGTGTGCGAGAATGCACACCTGAGTTGGCTGTGGCAAGTGTGCAGGGATGCACACCTGAGTTGGTTGTGGAGCACGTTATTGGGTGTGCAACAGATTGCACACCCCTGGGTAGGTGTACGCTGAGTGGGTGTATGCGGGAGTACACACCTGTGAGTGGTACAGAGTACGTACTGGGAGAGTGTGCGCAAGACGATGCACGAGAGAGATGCCCGGGAGAACGACTTGAACAGATGAGAAAGGAGTCCTTGCTTGCCGTTTACGAACTGTTGGAGGCGTGCACAACTGGCCGAAGGCTAAGGGTCAATTTATTATGTACGCCGCATCCCAGTCTTCCCCCTCCCCCCCCCCCCCCCCCCGCCGCGATATATTTGTCCGCTCACATTAAACGCCACGCGAAGCTGCCGGCCGCTCGTTGCCGCGGTACGGGTGAACACCCGGAGCGTGGACCGGAGTGCGAGGTCGGAACCGGACCTCACCACCTACCATCGACGCCTACCTACCACCTGCCGGACCCTTCTCTCCCTTCCCACCACCACCACCAACTTTTTGTGTAAGTGTGTTTGTTCTGTCCTGGGAGTGATAATATAAGACTGTATAAGGCTGCCCTGTGTTACTGCTTCTTCCTCTTCAACTGTACATTACCTCTTTCGTTTCCTCTTCATTCTTGTACAATAAATTCTGTGTTCCACCTTTATCTGATTTCTTCTCATCCGATCGCTTTAGTCTTTTCCCAATTGAATACCAGTGGCACGATATAGGAACCGCTTATAATCGGGTCTAGTCTTTGTTAACGGCCTGAGTCGTGGCTCGCTTCGCTCGGCGTGTCCATTACAGCCGCGGCTCGGACGGGGCTCATTTCCTCGCTTACCGGAAGGCGCTGGTAATTAGGTAATAGGAGCAATTGGCCTACCACCCTATTCAGCGCTGACCGGAAGTGACGTCATAGCTTCAGGACTCGGACGGCCAGCTTAATAGACGAGGGGATTAACCCGCCCCCCCTCGGTAAGGGGAGCACCGTACTCCGAGATCCGCAACAATTGGTGTCAGGAGTGGGAGTTGGTGCTTTTTGAATATTGGTGCTTATTGGTGCTGGTGGTATCGGTGCAGTGCAGTGCATGCCTTTCCTCTTTTCAAAATATCTTTTGTTTCCCAAAAAGACAGGTCCTGGGTTCGCGTGTAAATACCAAGTAGTTCTTGTAAATAATGCTCCCCACCGTCAATGTTTCGTTTGAAAATTAATTCTGTAATTTGGTTATTCTGTGGGCGTGAGTCTGATAAATAGAATGCAATGCAGCAGGCGGGACATACTTAATTGTTTTAAAAATGTCGCACTCATGGTGAAGTTAATAGTAGAGGGTTACCACACTTGAGTGTCACACTAAGTTAAAGTTCTGTCGGGCCGGGACGGCCCTGGAAGTAATGAGGGTGCAGTGCTGTGGTTTTCAGAACCCTCCACTTTGTAAATATTGTAATAATCCCTTATAAATAATCCCCTGTAAATACTCCCATTTTTGGTGTAAAGGGCAAAGGTCGCACCCTAGTTAGGCCACGAGCAACACGTAGCACACCATAGGATCTTCTTTAGTTATTTCATTAGTATGTGTTTCAGGTAAGGATCTGTTCCCAATAGTTTGACTCTGCGTTGCATTAATCAAATAACCTAGGCCCCTTCTCAAATTCCCATCCTCTTCATTTTGCGGCTTTACCCTCTCCAAATTCTATTACGCGCCTCTGCCAGCCGCAGCCGCCTCAGCGTTCGCTGCCTTTTGGTTGTTCGCTGCCAGCCGCCATAAGCCACGCGGTCAAGTCCGGAGAAAAAGGGGGAGGAGCTATCAAGCGAGGCGGATCCCTGTTAAGGGTGGAGCCAAGGAGCCCTCGTCAACCAATCAGGGCCGAGGCAGCTCACCGATGGGCGTGTCCAAAAAGGCAAGCGGCTTAATATGCGATCGGCCAATATAAGCGGCCGCGTGGGACTACTTGAAAAGAGGAGCCAGGGAGAGAGAAGGAGTTGAACATCAAGAGATGCGCGATGGAGGTGCCCGGGAGAACGACTTGAACAGATGAGAAAGGAGTCTTTGCTTGCCGTTTACGAACTGTTGGAGGCGTGCACAACTGGCCGAAGGCTAAGGGTCAATTTATTTCATACGCCGCATCCCAGTCTTCCCCCTCGCGATATATTTGTCCGCTCACGTCAAACGCCACGTGAAGCTGCCGGCCGCTCGTTGCCGCGGTACGAGTGAACACCCGGAGCGTGGACCGGAGCGCGAGATTGGAGCCGGACCTCACCGTCTACCATCGATGCCTACCTACCACCTGCCTGGACCCTTCTCTCCCTTCCCACAACCACCACCACCACCACCTTTTCGTGTAAGTGTGTTTTTTCTGTCCTGGGAGTGATAATATAAGACTGTATAAGGCTGCCCTGTGTTACTGCTTCTTCCTCTTCAACTGTACATTACCTCTTTCGTTTCCTCTTCATTGTTGTACAATAAATTCTGTGTTCCTTCTTATTTTTTGGGTTTTCCTCTCATCCGGTTGCTTTAGTCTTTTCCCAATTGAATACCGGTGGCACGATTTGGCCAACGCTCAGGATCGGGTTAGTTTTATTGCTAACGGCTGGATTTCAGACTGCTAACCGCTCGGCAAACTCCATCTTGTCCGGGTCCGAGCTGGGAATTATATTCCTTCTTTGCGGAGAGGTTGGCAAAGGTATCTGGGTACCCGTTGACCAGTCACCCTGGTCAATCTCAACCCCGCAAAGGAGCGTGTAATTTCCAGGAACGGAGGATCGGCCAGTGTAATAGACAAGGGGATTAACCCCCTCTTGGTCAGGGGAGCGCCGACCACCCGGTTCCGCAACAATATATATATATATATATATATATATATATACAGACTTGGCATTTAATCTGGAATTTTTTTTTTTTCTTGACTTGGGTTTACTTTCTTAATTCAGTATATCAATCTGGTGAGTTTATTTTACACTTTGGTGATTTATTTGTTAAAAGAACCATGTCACTGATTGTCTGTCGCAGCAAGAAGTCAACAACAGGATTATATCACAGGTGGCGTGGCAAAATGTACAGACAGGTGCATTTGATGATTGGCTTCACAGTCGGGTATACAAGGGTTGTTGCGTTCTGTATTAGTGGAAAACAACTGCTGCACATCTCCAAAAGTTATTGTCGCTTCCTCTGGAGATGGTCCGTCAACTCGACAATGCTGTTTGTCATGGAGTGGTGGCTTTACGAAATTACGGCATGAAACAGCGTGCTATTGCTCGGCAGTATGGCATCACTCAAGGTCAGGTGTCAAAGATCCTGAAACGAAATGCTCAGAGGGGTGTCCCTACTCCAATACCGAGGCCAGGACGTCCCCACAGAACCACAAGGAGGGATGATCGCCAGCTGCACCGGTTAGTCCGCAATGGCCATACCAAGTCAGCTAATCGGCTTAGGGCTGAGTGGCAGAAACTGACAAATGTGCCTGTATCCAGAAGGCTAGTCAACCAACGACTGGTTCAAGCAGGCTATCGTGCCAGGCGGCCCCTGAGAAAGCCACGCCTGACCAGACAACACCACCAGCGCCAATTGCAGTGGGCCAGAGAGCACCGTCAATGGCAGCCAGGACACTGGAATCACGTGATCTTCAGTGACGAGTCTAGACTTCTGGTCTATCGTCAAGATGGCCGCTTCTGAGTGCACAGACAAGTGCATGAAGCCTACAACAAAGATTGTATAGTGCCAAGAGTCCAAGCTGGAGGTGGTGGGGTGACCGTTTGGGCAGCTTTTCATGCAGGGGGCAAAACTGACCTGGTTGTTCTGAATGGAAACCTGAACCAGTTCAAGTACAGGGCATTCTGGAAGAAACATTGCTTCCATTTGCTCGTGCAGCCTTTCGAGGAAACTTTGTCTTCCAAGATGACAATGCACGGCCTCATCGTGCTCGCATGATCCAACACTTTCTTGCTGACCGTGGTGTAGAGCATATGGAGTGGCCTGCCATATCCCCGGATATGAATCCGATGGAGAACTTGTGGGCAGAATTAACGCGTCAAATCAACCACTTGGACCAGCAGCCGACCTCTGTGCGTGAATTGCAGCAGGCTATTGCCACTGCATGGCAAGCGATTCCTGTCCAAACCTTGGCAAATCTCGTGAACAGCATGCCTCAACGTGTACATGCTCTCCTGAATGCTTGTGGGGGTTACACGAAGTACTGAACTGTAATTTTACTGTCCGTAATCCCGGTCGTAATTTAACTTTTGTTTTTGTTAAAAAAATATTTGGCTAATGTGCAAAATAAAGAGATACTTCTGGAAAACGTACAGAAGTTTAACACAGTACTGTCCATGAATTGAGATCGATATCAGTTTACATCACTTTCAAGGATCAATTTAATTGCTTCGAAATGTCAAATGTGGATTTTGTTTCTTTTAAAGGTCACATTAAGAAAATCTAGAATAATTTCAACATAATTCCAATGAACTTTTGGTTCTAAGACACCTTGAAAAGTAAGTTCACCCCTACAAAAAAAATATTCCATATTAAATGCCAAGTCTGTATATGTATATATATGTATATATATATATATGTATATATATATATATATATATATATATATATATATATATATATATATATATATATATATATATATATATATATATATATATAATATGAATGTATATATAATTTAAAAACACACCTAGTCACAAGTGTGCCTCACTGACCGGGTCCTCAGTCGAGGTCCTCAGCATCATCCCATTTCAGCCCTTCAACCTCGATACGGTCAGCTAAGGTGGGGCAGCAGGGGCACATATGCCTCCACATGCAGCTGCTACACCCGGATGCGTACATGCCCCCACCCCCAGCCAGTGAGAACACAGACTACACCGACGAACCAGCCTCCATTCCCAGAATCCACCGTCCCTCATCGACTCACTCACACACAAAAAAAAACAAAAAACCGACTACCTACCCTTACAACATGCTCCACTCAAACAAAAACACATTCATGCAAAACCACACCCACTCCTGCAACACACACATGCACACATACACACACACACACACACACACACACACACACACCATTCACACATCTCCATTTTTCTTCCGCACTCACACACTACCCCTTTAGACTGAAATGAACCACCACCCACAACGTCAAACTACACCATTCGACGTGCCTCCATAAACTTCCTCCATATCCAAAGTGAGCCTTTCAAGGCAACCTGGGCCACTCTGTCACACATCCTCCTTCTTTCTGTACCACACACTCCAAGCCGATCCAGAAATGCAGAAAAGGAATTGCCAATTTACCCTCGACACCCCACCTCAAATGGCTGACAAGAAACTCGCCAACCCTTCTCCTGACACTCTGCCTCCAGCTCACTGTACTTTCCTCTCTTCCTCTCATGCACCTCCTCCATGTTCTCTTCCCAAGGTACAGACAATTCCTCTAAGATGACCTGTCTTGTTGCACCTGACCAAATGACAATGTCAGACCGCAACCTTGTCACACAGATCTCCTCTGGGAATACCAATTGTGGCTTTAGGTCTGCCACCACCTGCCAATCACAAGCATCTGACAGCCCTCTTGCTTTCCACCTCTTACTACTTGGTCCTCTTTGACAAACAACACCTCTCCCCCATCGGTCTCCTTCTCCACTCTTCTCTCTCTCGATCTCAGCACCTCTTGTTGCACCATCTGCACCACCACCGCCAGCACCTGATCATGTCGCCACTTGTATCTTCCTGATGCTTCCTGATACCCAGCTGCTCCTGGACTCTGTGTCCTTTCCTCCTGACAAGGTGGAAAAGTTTCTGTCAACCCTCGACTCTGATTCTGCAACTGGTCCTGACGGCATCAGCCCACGGGTCCTAAAATCATGTTCTTCCGCTCTTTCACTTCCTCTTTCTGTTCTCTTCACCTTCTCTTTTGCTCAAGGTCATCTGCCATCTGCTTGGAAATCAGCCAACATCACCGCTTTGCACAAAAAAGGTGCAAAAACAGATCCTAGTAACTACAGACCAATCAGCCTTCTCCCAATTATCAGCAAAGTCATGGAATCCATCATTGCTTCAGATATGAAATCTTTCTTCTTCTCCAATGGCTTGATCTCTGATCTTCAATTTGGTTTCAGACCAGGTCACTCTACTCTGGACATGCTGCTTCTGCTGTCTCAACAATGGATGGAGGTCCTCAATGCCAAACAGGAAATTAGAGCTGTCTCCCTTGGCATTTCACGTGCCTTCGATACGGTCTGGCACCCAGCTCTGCTCACCAAACTCTCCTCCTTTGGTATCCATGGAAATCTCCATGCATGGCTTGTGGACTTCCTCTCTGGTCGTAGTCAACGTGTGGCCCTGAATGGGTTTCTCTCATCTCCCAATCCTGTTCAGGCTGGAGTTCCCCAAGGTAGTGTTCTGGGCCCTGTGCTTTTTCTGGTCTTCATCAATGATCTCTCTGACTCTCTTGAAAATCCTCTCTATCTCTTTGCTGACGACTCTACTCTCTGTCGCTCCATTCCTCATCCCTCAGATCGGCAGTCTGCAGCCTCCTCACTCTCTGCAGACCTGGACAAAATCACAGACTGGGCAAACAAATGGAACATGTCTTTCAATCCTGATAAATCTCACACTCTTACGATGTCTCTCCGAAAAGACCGACTGGACAACCCTCCCATCCACTTTCTGAATAATCCTCTCCAAGAAGTTCTGTCACTCAAGCTTTTGGGTCTCACTATTTGCCATGATCTTTCCTGGGAAAACCACATTTCAAATCTGGCCTCCAAAGCCAGTCGCCGACTGGGCATCCTCTGTCGTGCGAAGTCCTTCCTTGGCACACCTGAGCTCCTCACCACCTACAAGGCTTTCATCCGCAGCTCTATGGAATACTGCTCTCCCCTCTGGTCTGGTGCTCCTGCCTCACACCTAGCTCGTCTTCACGCTGTTGAAACCAAAGCGTACAGAATCATTGGAATCTCCCGCGATGAAGCTAACTCCAAGGGCCTTTCACTCACTCACCGCAGGCAGGATGGTGGTCTTTCCGTCTTCTACCGATTCCTCTCTGGCCTTTCCCCCCCCCCCCCCCCCCCCAGCTCTCTCTGGGCTCTGTCCCCGAAATATTCCTTCAGGTCGCACAAGATCTGCCTGCAACCCTCTTATGGTTAAACTGCCAAAATCAAGACTTTCTGCTCACCTTCACTCTTTCATTCCTCTTTTCTCCCGCCTCTGGAACAAACTCCCACACTCCCTTCAATCCCAATCCTCCCTCCAGATCTTTAAAACAGCTGTTCACCACCATCTCTTATCTTCCCCCATCCAAAACCTTGATCTTTTCTACCCCCACTAATTCACCCCAGATCCTCCTTGTTTGAAATTCCAACTTCTTTCCTGGAAGTCCTGGCAGTGTCCATATGTTTTATACCTCTCCCACCCTCCCCCCCCCCCCCCTTCCCATGCCTCCCCCCCAAAGCCCTCTCCCTCCCACAGATCTCTCGATGTCTCCATGTCTCTCGGTCCCTGCTCTCAAATGTTGTGTTTGTGTCCTTCCCCCTCTCTCCCCATCTTGTCTACCGCTCCCGATGGTATATGTTTTATGTGTCGGTTTGTCTTTCTGTGTGATTAATGTTCGCTCTTTCACGAGCCTCGATCTTGTATCAAAAAAAAAAAAAAAATTCAAATGGGTAATTCTAATTGGTAATTATTATGGGTAATTCCAATGCGTAATTCCAATGGGTAATTCGAATGAGTAATTCCAATGGGTAATTCTAATGGGTAATTCTAATGGGTAATTCGAATGGGTAATTTTAATGGGTAATTCTAATGGGTAATTCTAATTGGTTTTTCTAATTGGTAATTCTAATTGGGAATTCTCATGGGTAATGCCAATTGGTTTTTCTAATGGGTAATTCTAATTCGTAATTCAAATGGGTAATTCTAATGGGTAATTCTAATGGGTAATTCTAATGGGTAATTCTAATGGGTAATTCTAAATGGTAATTCTAATGGGTAATTCTAATTGGTTTTTCTAATGGGTAATTCTAATTGGTAATTCAAATGGGTAATGCCAATTGGTTTTTCTAATGGGTAATTCTAATTGGTAATTCAAATGGGTAATTCTAATGGGTAATTCTAATGGGTAATTCTAATGGGTAATTCTAATGGGTAATTCTAAAGGGTAATTCTAATCGGTAATTCTAATGGGTAATTATAAAGGGTAATTCTAAAGGGTAATTCTAATGGGTAATTCTAATTGGTAATTTTAATTTTTAATTCTAATGGGTAATTCTAATGGGTAATTCTAATGGGTAATTCTCATTGGTTTTTCTAATTGGTAATTCAAATGGGTAATTCCAATGGGTAATTCCAATGGGTAATTCCAATGGGTAATTCTCATGGGTAATTCTAATTGGTAATTCTAATGGGTAATTCTCATTGGTTTTTCTAATTGGTAATTCAAATGGGTAATTCCAATGGGTAATTCCAATGGGTAATTCCAATGGGTAATTCTCATGGGTAATTCTCATGGGTAATTCCAATGGGTAATTCTCATGGGTAATTCTAATTGGTAATTCAAATGGGTAATTCCAATGGGTAATTCCAATGGGTAATTCCAATGGGTAATTCTCATGGGTAATTCTAATTGGTAATTCTAATGGGTAATTCCAGTGGGTAATTCCAATGGGTAATTATAATGGGTAATTCTAAGTGGTAATTCAAATGGGTAATTCTCATTGGTTTTTCTAATTGGTAATTCAAATGGGTAATTCTAATGGGTAATTATAATGGGTAATTCTAAAGGGTAATTCTAATGGGTAATTCTAATGGATAATTATAAAGGGTAATTCTAAAGGGTAATTCTAATGGGTAATTCTAAAGGGTTGTAAAGGGTAATTCTAAAGGGTAATTCTAAAGGGTAATTCTAATGGGTAATTCTAATGGGTAATTCTAATGGGTATTTCTAATGGGTAATTCTAAAGGGTTGTAAAGGGTAATTCTAAAGGGTAATTCTAATGGGTAATTCAAATGCGTAATTCTAATGGGTAATTCTAAAGGGTTGTAAATGGTAATTCCAATGGGTAATTCTAATGAGTAATTCCAATTGGTAATTTCATTTGGTAATTCTAATGGGTAATTCTAATGGGTAATTCTAATGGGTAATTCTAATGGGTAATTCAAATGGGTAATTCTAATTGGTAATTCTAATGGGTAATTCTAATGGTTAATTCTCATAGGTAATTCTAATGGGTAATTCTAATGGGTAATTATAAAGGGTTGTAAAGGGTAATTCCAATGGGTCATTCTAATGAGTAATTCCAATTGGTAATTTCATTTGGTAATTCTAATGGGTAATTCTAATGGGTAATTCTAATGGGTAATTCTAATGGGTAATTCAAATGGGTAATTCTAATTGGTAATTCTAATGGGTAATTCTAATGGGTAATTCAAATGGGTAATTCTAATTGGTAATTCTGATGGGTAATTCCAATGGGTCATTCTAATGAGTAATTCCAATTGGTAATTTCATTTGGTAATTCTAATGGGTAATTCTAATGGGTAATTCTAATGGTTAATTCTCATAGGTAATTCTAATGGGTAATTCTAATGGGTAATTCTAATGGGTAATTCTAATGGGTAATTCAAATGGGTAATTCTAATTGGTAATTCTGATGGGTAATTATAATGGGTAATTCTCATAGGTAATTCTAATGGGTAATTCTAATTGGTAATTTTAATGGGTAATTCTAAAGGGTAATTCTAATGGGTAATTCTCATAGGTAATTCTAATTGGTAATTCTAATGGGTAATTATAATGGGTAATTATAATGGGTAATTATAATGGGTAATTCTAATGGGTAATTCTAATGGGTAATTATAATGGGTAATTATAATGGGTAATTATAATGGGTAATTCTAATGGGTAATTATAATGGGTAATTATAATGGGTAATTATAATGGGTAATTCTCATAGGTAATTCTAATGGGTAATTATAATGGGTAATTATAATGGGTAATTCTAAATGGTAATTCTAATGGGTAATTCTCATAGGTAATTCTAATGGGTAATTCCAATGGGTAATTCTAATGGGTAATTCTAATGGGTAATTCTAATGGGTAATTATAATGGGTAATTATAATGGGTAATTATAATGGGTAATTCTCATAGGTAATTCTAATGGGTAATTATAATGGGTAATTATAATGGGTAATTCTAAATGGTAATTCTAATGGGTAATTCTCATAGGTAATTCTAATGGGTAATTCCAATGGGTAATTCTAATGGGTAATTCTAATTGGTAATTCAAATGGGTAATTCTCATTGGTTTTTCTAATTTGTAATTATAATGGGTAATTATAATGGGTAATTCTAAAGGGTAATTCTAATGGGTAATTCTCATAGGTAATTCTAATGGGTAATTATAATGGGTAATTATAATGGGTAATTCTAAATGGTAATTCTCATGGGTAATTCTAATGGGTAATTCTAATTGGTAATTCTAATGGGTAATTCTCATGGGTAATTCTAATTGGTAATTTTAATGGGTAATTCTAATGGGTAATTCTAATGGTTAATTCTAAAGGGTAATTCTATTGGGTAATTCTAATGGGTAATTCTAATGGGTAATTCTAATTGGTAATTCTAATGGGTAATTCTAATGGGTAATTCTAATGGGTAATTCTAATGGGTAATTCTAATTGGTAATTTTAATTTTTAATTCTAATGGGTAATTCTAATGGGTAATTCTAATGGGTAATTCTAAAGGGTAATTCTAATGGGTAATTCTAATGGGTAATTATAAAGGGTAATTCTAATGGGTAATTTTAATGAGTAATTCTCATGGGTAATTCTCATGGGTAATTCTAATGGGTAATTATAATGGGTAATTCTAAAGGACAATTCTAATGGGTATTTCTAAAGGATTTTTTTTTTTTTTGTATACATAATCGAGGCTCGTGAAAGAGCTAACATTTATCACACAAACAAATCAAACAGACAAACAAACAAAGTGTATAAAAAGGGGAGCGGTAGACAAGATGGGGAGAGAAGGGGAAGCACATAAACACAACATTTGTGAGGGGCATCGGGAATGTGTGGGAGGGAGAGGGCTTGGGGGGAGGCGGCGTGGGAAGGGGGCGGGGGGGGGGGGTGGTAGAAGTATAAACACAAGGACACCAAGGACTTCCAGGAAAGAAGTTGGTATTTCAAAAAGGAGGATTTGGGGTGAAATTAGCGTGGGTAAAACAGATCAAGGTTTTGGATGGGGGAAGATAAGAGATGGTGGTGAACAGCTGTTTTAAAGACCTGGAGGGCGGAGTGGGATTGAAGGGAGTGGGGGAGTTTGTTCCAGGGGCGGGAGAAAAGAGGAATGAAACAGTAAAGGTGAGCAGAGAGTCTTGATTTTGGCAGTTTAACCATAAGAGGGTTGCAGGCAGATCTTGTGCGACCTTTAGGAATATTTGGGGGACAGAGCCCAGAGAGAGCTGGAGGAGCAAGGCCGGAGAGGAGTCGGTAGAAGACAGAAAGACCACCAACCTGCCTGCGGTGAGTAAGTGAAAGGCCCTCGGAGGGAGCTTCATCACGGGAGATTCCAATGATTCTGAACGCTTTGGTTTCAACAGCGTGAAGACGAGCTAGGTGTGAGGTCGGAGCACCAGCCCAGAGGGGAGAGCAGTTTTCCATTGAGCTGCGGATGAAGCTCAGGTGTGCCAAGGGAGGACTTCGCACGACAGAGGATGCCCAGTCGGCGACTGGCTTTGGAGGCCAGATTTGAAATGTGGTTTTCCCAGGAAAGATCATGGCAGATAGTGAGACCCAAAAGCTTGAGTGACAGAACTTCTTGGAGAGGATTATTCAGAAAGTGGATGGGAGGGTTGTCCAGTCGGTGTTTTCAGAGAGACACCGTAAGAGAGTGACATTTGTCAGGATTGAAAGACATGTTCCACTTGTTTGCCCAGTCAGTGATTTTGTCCAAGTCTGCAGAGAGTGAGGAGGCTGTAATTCTAATGGGTAATTCTAAAGGATAATTCTAATGGGTAATTCTAATGGGTAATTCTAATGGGTAATTCTAATGGGTAATTCTAATGGGTAATTCTAATGGGTAATTCTAATGGGTAATTCTAATGGGTAATTCTCATGGGTAATTCTAATGGGTAATTCTAATAGGTAATTCTAATGGGTAATTCTAATGGGTAATTCTAATGGGTAATTCTAATCGGTAATTCTAAGGGGTAATTGTAATGGGTAATTCTAATGGGTAATTCTAATGGGTAATTCTAAAGGATAATTCTAATTGGTAATTCTAATTGGTAATTTCAATGGGTAATTCTAATTGGTAATTCTAATTGGTAATTCTAATTGGTAATTCTAATTGTTAATTCTAATCTGTAATTTTAATGGGTTAAGTCTAATGGGTAATTCAAATGCGTAATTCCAATTGGTTAATTATAAAGGGTTGTAAAGGGTAATTCTAATGAGTAATTGTGAAGTTGTCAGCATCTGGAAGTCCTGGAACTTGCATGGATTGCAGAAATACTACCAAACTGCTCCGCTTCCTTCGGACATGGGTGCGATTTGTATTTTTACCTTTTTGTCCTTGGATGTTCTTGTCAGACTCAGACATACACCCCACTCCTCCAGGCCTCTAGTCTAGGCGGAACATGAAAGGCTCTCCCTATTGGTTTGTTAGTGAGAGAAACAGGAGCGTTTTGTTGTGAAATGGTTCGAGCATATGTCTTGATTGAATGAAGTTGGTCCGCATTACATAAGACAATATTGTTTGCTTCATTTAAAAGTGAGAACCATCTTGGGTCGCGACATACATCATGACCTTCACTAACACCGGACCATCTTTGCGAAACTTCTGGAGGAATCTGTGGCCGTGTCAGTGCGTGTCACGCTCGTCATAAATCATGGAATGACTAGCTCAACCCATGGAAGTGATCTCCAGCTTTAATCGAAAGTTCCTTGTTTTTCGCACCACAAAGTAACTTCATCCAATCTACGAAGATCCCGCTGCAGACGGTGCTGATAGATCTGCTGCTCGGTGCGGTTAGTACTTTGATGGATTCGCTACACACTCAAACAGCCAACATTGTGGTGCGAAGCCACAGAGATGGTCTAATTCGTGGCTTTTCTGATGAATTATCGCACAGATGCCTCACAGGGATTACAAGGGCCTACTGGATTATTGGGATCATGTGCCTATATGATGTTGCACAATGCGCAGACTGATCCTAATTGTTAATTATGGAATTTCTGGAATTATGTAGCAGACAATTTGTACCTTCCACTGCATCGCTTTTGTTTATTTACAAACGTTTGAGGCTGTAAATTTAACCATCAAAAGCGCACGCGCGGAATATAAACAAGGGTAACTCGGGTGTCTGGTCCTGGGTTTTGATGCTCGATGCCAAATCATCTTGTCCTCCACATCCAAACCTGATCTTGTCAATTCACCCGCTGCTTGTCGATCTCAAGTTCTGACGTCCAGCGCTTTTCTTCACCAAACCTCAATCATCGGCCAACATCGGTATCAAATTCGGACATCTGTACACGTCAACATGAATTAGAAGGACATTGATAGACAGTGAACAAACATGGTGTCAAACATCATGAGGCACGGGTTCAGATAGGAACACTAACTAACAGCTGAACGACAGAATGTGAGATAGCTAACCACTTGGGATAGGAAGTAGCGGGTTTATAAAGAGGGTATAGTTTGTGAGACTTGAAAAGATCAATGGAACCCTCTCCTCTCTCTCCCATTGGTAGTTGTTGGCTGCGCAGGTCAATACGTTTACTGCGTACGTGGAGGAAGCCAGAAATCCAGGCATGAAGGCCACAGGCAGCGAACTTGGATGTCCGGATCAAGCGGATCAGGATGTCCGGACATCTTTGTGGTTCTCCAACCATTGGTGAGAGAGAAGCATCAACATGGCCCAAACGGATTTTTTTCTGTACACAACGTCAAGGCTCGTGGAGTAGCTATAAAAACTAGAACAATGCGACTGTGTCGCCAATATGCCTCCGCAAAGTCCCAACAACGGGTAGATGCCATCTTTCACGGTCCTAAAAATAAACAAGTTTGATTTTAATCCCTTCAGCTGTTCTCAGGTATCACATTTTTACCCGACATGACAGGTTTCACATCAATCGGTGAAGCAGTTTCAGATAAGGTATTTTTTAAAAATAAATATCGGCTTTCAAGCTAATATGGCTGCCATACCACATGACATATGACCCTAAAAATGTACACTCTGCATATGTATGGTTCGGGGATCACGTTTGTGGGGTTTCGTGTTGATCGGATAAGGTTCGTTTTTCTATCCAAGATGGCTGCCAAACCACGTGACTGATGACATCATCATTTTAAAACTATACACAACAGTGCTGTCATGTGATATTTGTAAAATTTCGCATCGATAGGGTCGGCGGTTTCAGAGATATAATTATTTAATATTTTCCTTCAATCCAATATGGCTGCCAAACTATGTGACCTATGATGTCATAAATTTAATATTTCAATACAAATGGTTCATAGATCATGTGCATGCAATTTCAGATTTTTAGGATAAGGAATTCGATTAAAACATTTTTGGCTGGTATACCACTTCACCTATGATGTCATCATTATCATGCTTTTGTTCCCCATTGGGAGTACTTGACAATGTGCCAAGTTTCAAATTTTTCCATTCGGCGGTTTCCGAGAAATTTTATTTTTATTATTTGCTTTTAATCCAAGATGGCTGCCATACCACGTGACAGATGACGTCATAATTATCATAACAAAACATTCTGCATGCGTGTCACTCCTAACCTGAAAGTTTTGTCTCAATCGGACATATGGTTGCTGAGAAAAACGAGGTTTAGCCTGTACGGACAGACGGACGGACGGCCAACCCAAAAACATAATGCCTCCGGCGACTTTGTCGGCCGAGGCGTAAAAAGAGATCCGGCTGTTTAAAAACAGAAAAGACTTGAGATCAACACCAATTATGTATTCCTTGACTTTGCTTGTAATTGGAGGTAAGTTCAGTCATCTTTTTTTTGCAACATATCTGTAGGTATGAGTGATGTTTACTGACTTTCAGGCCGCTGGAAGGTGGCTAAAGGAGAATGTGAGACTGAGTAGGGCAGACAAAGGGGAAGCCAAAATGGCAAAGTGGGGTTGGAGAATATTGGAGAATATGGGAACCGACGCCATTGCCGCCCGTTGCTGAAGCAGACTCAAGGCTGGACAGATCTTTTTCTACTTGCTAGAGGTTTGTCAGAAACTTCTCCACCTTCTCCGGTGCAGAAAACACAGAGTTCAGGAGCAGTTGGGTGTGACTGCGGAGGGTGGGTACAGATAGAGGGATTGGGGACACAAGATTTAGAAGCAAAGACAGAATTGAGGCATTCGGCCTTCCCAAGAGCGGAGTCGGCTTTAGTGCCATTTGAGGTGAGAGAAGGGATGGAAAGGTAGCGTACTCCAGAGGCAGACTTAATAAGGCACCACCAAGTTTTAGAGGAGGGAGACAAGTTTGAAAGTTCAATCTTGAGATTGGACAGATGTTGTTTTCTGGCTCTCTTGAGATTGGACACAAACTTGTTGTGGCCTTTGTGCAATGATCTGAGGTTGCCTTCAGTGGGATTTGCCTTCCAGGAGGAGAATGCAAGTTGTTCCAAGGCAACTACCTCACCACAGGATTCAGCGTACCATGGATGGGCGGGAGGATGAGTATAATAACTGAAGAGGAGTCTCGCGAGATCTCGGAGACGGTGGCAGGGATTTTCGAAGCTCCACACGGTCTCCACGTTTTTCGAAGTTAAGTCTGTTCACAATTGTATTTTGTCGAAACTGTATTTATCTTTCGGTGTGTGACGTTATTGTGTGCAACTTTGGTTGTTTCTCGGTGTTTACCTTTCATAAATTGATCGTCTGTTTGCCGCGTCGCGAGCAAGGCCTTTGCCGCGTCGCGAACGATTTGAAATCGAAGTTAAGTGATTGTTCCCATTTGTATTTTCGTTAAAACTGTATTTATTTATGGTGTTGTACGTATATTGTGTCCCGACGAAGATTTTTCGGTGCAAATCTTTCATACCTGTATTGAAAATCGTGTTAATTCGTGTCGTGTCTTGAGGCCTTGTACAGTGTACACTGTACAACCTTGAGGCTTTGTTTTTCTCTCAGCGGTCCGTCGTTTGTGATCCAATAACTTTCGTTCTCTGTATTCCCAGTCTTTTCACCCATAGCCTACTTCCTTGTGTAAATCTCAACTCAAAAAAAAAAAAAACATTTCCTTCTCTGTTCTCATTCGTTTATTCATTCTTATTCGTTCGTTCGTTCTTCGACCACGTGTTTCTCCCCCATTTCCCCAGATAGTTTTCACTGTTATTAACCTTCAATGTTTACATTTTCCCCTCAAGTTATGTATTCCGTCATATATTATAACACCTTTTTCTTCTTCTTCTTTAAAAGGCTGCTTTCGAATTGCTCACCAAATCAATTCATCCCCAAAAAAATATCCATCTCCTATAGTGCCTTTTTTCTACATTCCCTAAACTCTCCTGCACTCCATCCTCCATCCAGCATCCTTAAACGTATTTTTAACTCGAAGGTCACAAGAAACTCATTTTGCAATAAATGTTCGTTTCCCATAAATCGTACACTTTCAAAAATCCAATCTCACCCCTCCCCTCCAAATCTTCCCCATAACCCCTCCCCTCCAAATCTTCCCCATCACCCCTCCCCTCCAAATCTTCCCCATCACCCCTCCCCTCCAAATCTTCCCCATCACCCATCCCTTTCAAATCTCCCCCCTTGCCCCCTCCCTCCTAAACTACCCCCTCACCCCTCCCCGCCAAGACGCCCCCTCGCCCCTCCCCTCCTAGACTCCTCCCTCACCCCTCCCCTCCAAATCTCCCCCATATCCCATCCCTTTCAAATCCCCCCCCTCGCCCCTCCCCTTCAAATCTCCCCACCCTCATTGCTTCTCAATTTCCCCCCTCTCACTCCCCCTCCTCAAAGCGTCCTCCCCGCTTCTTCCCCCTTCCAACTCTCACCTCCATCTCCCCCAACCTTCTGCCTCGCTCTTCCCCCTCCTCAAATAACACCTCATTGTGCCTCACCCAATCACCATCAAACCTTTTGTCCGCCCCATCCTTCCCTTTCTCCGAGCTATTCTGAAATCTCTGACACACCTTCAACAGCTCTCCCTACCTCTTCCACCTCTTCCACATCTTACCCTACCCCTCCTCCCCCCTGTTCTGTATCTGATGTTCCCCCTTCCTCTTCATTAACGGTATGGACCTCAAACATCTGGGGCCTTCGTTCAAACTTAACTGATCTCTCCATACAGGTTGCTTCTGTCAAACCAGACGTGATCTGCTTAACAGAAACTTTCCTCCTTCATGATGTCTCTGATTCCTTAGTATCTCTCCCGGGCTACTCCCTCCTCCCGTATGATAGACCTGAGCCTCGGCCTGGTGGTGGGGTGGCTATCTTTATCAAAAACTCTCTTCCTCACTCGCCCTGCACTGCACTCTCTCCACCTCACCCCCAGGAATACCTCTGGCTATGGCTTCCCCTTTGCTCCCACCTCTTGTTCATATGTGTGTTGTACCGTCCACCAAACAGTGATGACTCCATCTACATCTCGCTGTCTGATAATATGGACCAACTTCTATCTACTCATCCCAACTCTCTCTTCCTCATATGTGGTGATTTCAACTGTCATCATACCAGTTGGCTGGGTGTGGGTACCTCTCTCACCAGCCATGGCTCCTCAGCAAAGGACTTCTGCGACTCACTGGGACTGACACAATCTGTCAATTTCCCGACCCGGATCTCAGTCAACGGAACATCTTCTCTTCTGGACTTGGTTATGACTAACTTCCCTGAAAATGTCTGCTGCTCTTCTTCTGCACCAATCGGATCATCTGATCATGTCCTTGTTAAAGTGGACATCTCTCTGACCATCCTCAGGGAGCCTGCTCAGCGTCGACGAGTCTGGCATTTCACTGATTCCAACTGGCACGGTCTTCAAGCAGCCATCAATCATCTGGACTGGTCTCCCATCTCTACCACCTCTGACATCAACTCATCCTGGGAATTCTTCCAAAGTAAATTGCTCTCTCTCATGCACAGATTTATCCCATCTCGTCTTCAGTTGTCATACCCTTCCTCCCATCCATGGTACACGGAATCTTGTGGTGAGGCTGTTGCCCAGAAACAACTTGCCTTCGTCTCCTGGAAAGCAAATCCAACGGAAGGAAATCTCATTTCCTTTCACAAAGCCCGAAACAAGTGTGTGTTCACCCTCAGGAGAGCCAGGAAACAATATCTCTCCGTTCTCAAGACCGAACTCTCTTATCTGTCTCCCTCTTCCAAATCCTGGTGGCGTCTGGTCAAATCCGTTTCTGGTGTTTGTTCCCCCTCCATCCCCTCCCTTACCTCAAACGGCTACACAGCTGACTCCGCACGTGAAAAAGCTGAATGCCTCAACTCTAAGTTTGCCTCTAAATCTTGTGTCCCAAACCCATCCCTCTCTGTACCCACCATACCCAGTCGTACCCTGCTGCTCCTGGACTCCGTGTCCTTTCCTCCTGACAAGGTGGAAAAGTTTCTGTCAACCCTCGACTCTGATTCTGCAACTGGACCCGACGGCATCAGCCCACGGGTCCTAAAATCCTGCTCTGCCGCTCTATCTCACCCTCTCTCTGTTCTCTTCACCCTCTCTTTTGCTCAAGGTCAACTGCCATCTGCTTGGAAATCAACCAACATCACCGCTTTGCACAAAAAAGGTGCAAAAACAGATCCCAGCAACTACAGACCAATCAGCCTTCTCCCAATTATCAGCAAAGTCATGGAATCCATCATTGCTTCGGATATGAAATCTTTCCTCTTCTCCAATGGCTTGATCTCTGATCATCAATTTGGTTTCAGACCAGGTCACTCTACTCTGGACATGCTACTTCTGCTGTCTCAACAATGGATGGAGGTCCTCAATGCCAAACAGGAAATTAGAGCTGTCTCCCTCGACATATCACGTGCCTTCGACACGGTCTGGCACCCCGCTCTGCTCACCAAACCTCCTCCTTTGGTATCCATGGAAATCTCCACGCATGGCTGGCGGACTTCCTCTCTAGTCGTCGTCAACGTGTGGCCCTGAATGGGTTTCTCTCATCTCCTCTTCCTGTTCAGACTGGAGTTCCCCAAGGCAGTGTTCTGGGCCCCGTGCTTTTTCTGGTCTTCATCAATGATCTCTCTGACTCTCTTGAAAATCCTCTCTATCTCTTTGCTGATGACTCCACTCTCTGCCGCTCCATTCCTCTTCCCTCAGATCGGCAGTCTGCAGCCTCCTCACTCTCTGAAGACTTGGACAAAATCACAGACTGGTCAAACAAGTGGAACATGTCTTTCAATCCTGACAAATCTCACACTCTTACTATGTCTCTCCGAAAAGATCGACTGGACAACCCTCCCATCTACTTTCTCAACAATCCTCTCCAAGAAGTTCTGTCGCTCAAGCTTTTGGGTCTCACTATCTGCCATGATCTTTCTTGGGAAAACCACATTTCCAAGCTGGCCTCCAAAGCCAGTCGCCGACTGGGCATCCTCCGTCGTGCGAAGTCCTTCCTCGGCACACCTGAGCTCCTCACCACATACAAGGCTTTCATCCGCAGCTCAATGGAATACTGTTCTCCCCTATGGGCCGGTGCTCCTGCCTCACACCTAGGTCGGCTTCACGCTGTTGAAACCAAAGCTTTCAGAATTATTGGAATCTCCCACGATGAAGCTATCTCTGAGGGCCTTTCACTCACTCACCGCAGGCAGGTAGGTGGTCTTTCTGTCTTCTACCGACTCCTCTCTGGCCTTGCACCCCCAGCTCTCTCTGTGCTCTGTCCCCCCAATATTCCTTCAGGTCGCACAAGATCTGCCTGCAACCCTCTGATGGTTAAACTGCCGAAATCTCGGCTCTCTGCTCACCTTCACTCTTTCATTCCTCTTTTCTCCCGCCTCTGGAACAAACTCCCTCACTCCCTTCAATCCCACTCCTCCCTCCAGGTCTTTAAAACAGCTGTTCACCACCATCTCTTATCTTCCCCCATCCAAAACCTTGATCTTTTCTACCCCCGCTAATTCACCCCAGATCCACCTTGTTTTAAATTCCAACTTCTTTCCTGGAAGTCCTGGCAGTGTCCATATGTTTTATACCTCTCCCACCGCCCCCTTCCCATGCCTTCCCCCCCAAAGCCCTCGCCCTCTCTCAGATCTCTCGATGTCTCCATGTCTCTCGGTCCCTGCTCTCAAATGTTGTGTTTGTGTCCTTCCCCCTCTCTCCCCATCTTGTCTACCGCTCCCGATGTTATATGTTTTATGTGTCGGTTTGTCTTTCTGTGTGATTAATGTTCGCTCTTTCACGAGCCTCGATCTTGTATACAGAAAAAAAAAGAAAAAAAAAAGGAGATGGGATGAAGATGTGCATAATAGAGAGGAGGCTTCTGTGGAAGAATTCCTCAGCTGAGTTCACATCAGGGGCGGTAGATGTAGAAGACCAGTCCTGAAATGTGATGACTGCTTTTTTCTGAGAATGGCCAGAGAGATGTTGACCTTCACAATCACATGATCAGATGAACCAATTGGGGGCAGAGGAAGAGCAAGATACATCAATTGGCGGGGAGGTTGGTCATCACCAAATCCAGAAAGGAGGATTTTCCATTGACAGAAATACGGGTGGGAAAGTTTACAGATTGAGTCAGTCCCATGGAATCACAGAAGTCCTTTGCTGAAGTGCCATGCCTGGTGAGAGAGGTTCCAACACCCAGCCAAGTTGCATGGTGACAATTGAATGTCGAGGCTCAAGGAGATTTGAAGACATGGAGAAAAATCGTCTATACCTGAAAGAGGAGGCTGGATGAACTAAGCATTTAGTCGTGAAGACGTTTTGGCAAATAAGTTTTGTGGAAAAGAAAAGGAAGAGATTTTAATGAACAAGAAAAATGAATGGGTTGTTCCTGATGGAGTAATAAGCAGAGTGACATTCTAAAATACAATTTTTTTTATTTTTGTTTTAATGGTATGAAGGGCTTTTAAAGGAAGAGTTGTTTTCGGGGGTGAAGATTCAGTTTGGGGATATTGAAAAGAAGAAGGGATGGAGGATTTAGTTGTAACTGACCATGGCAGATTTAAAAAAAAATTGTAGTGAAGAAGATTTATATTGTTTGTATTATTGGAGGTGAGGAGAGGAGAATAATTGAGGTGAGGGATCAGAAGTAATAATTTACCTTGGATAAAAGGAGAGGCATGTGGTGTTAAAAAAAAACCATACAAAACGGACACAACCTGACTAACACGAGTAGGCCGGAATTTGCCAAAACACAAACTCGATGATTCAACACAACAGCATACCGATTGGGACAGAAAATCTGATGAACAACACAACCGGCAAATAATTCATTTAGATAAAACAGTAAAACACAACGTATCAGGTCCGAATAATTTAGCTTAAACAACGACTTCAGAAAGTATTCACACCCCTTGAGTTTTTCACATTTTGTTGTGTTACAGCCTGAATTTAAAAATGGATTCAATTGAGATGTATTTTGTCACTGATCAACACACAATACCTCATAATGTCAGTGGAGTTTTTTTTGGTTTTTTTTACAGTAGGTTTTTACAAATCAATTAAAAATGGAAAGCTGAAATGTCTTGAGTCAATAAGTATTCAACCCCTTTGCTATGACACTCCAAATTGAGCTCAGGTGCATCCAATTTCCTTTGATCATCCGTGATATGTTTCTACAAGTTGTGATTGGAGTCCACCTGCGGCCAATAAATTCAATGGACATGATTGAGAAAGAAACACACCTTTCTCTATAAGGTTCCACAGTTGACGTGCATGTCAGAGCAAAACCTCTACCATTAAGTCCAAGGAACTGTCCGTATAACTCTGATATAGAATTGTGAGGAGGCCTAGATCTGGGGAAGGGTATAAAAACAAAAAACAAAGAGCACAGTGAGTGCCATAATTAGGAAAGGGAAAGAATATGGAACTACCCAAAGTCTTCCTAGAGCTGGCCGTCTGACCAAACTGAGCAACCGGGCAAAAAAAACCTTCGTCACGGAGGTGACCAAGAACCCAACGACCACCATGACAGAACTACAGAGTTCCTTGGCTGAGATG
Source organism: Myxine glutinosa (assembly GCF_964187855.1). NCBI lineage: Eukaryota > Metazoa > Chordata > Myxini > Myxiniformes > Myxinidae > Myxine > Myxine glutinosa. The sequence continues at coordinate 134,560,898 of NC_136269.1, forward strand.
AGAGAACTTGCCGGAAGGACAACAGTCTCTGCAGCCCTTCACAAATCTAGGCTTTATGGGAGAGTGGCCAGACGGAAGCCACTCCTGAGAAAAAGGCACATGACAGCACGCCTGGAGTTTGCAAAAAGGCACGTGAAAGACTCAGAGTATGAGGCAAAATATTATGTGGTCTGACTCGACAAAAGTTGAACTCTTTGGCCTGAATACAAAGCACTACGTCTGGCAGAAACTGAGCACAACTCATCACCCATCTAACACCATCCCTACCGTGAAGCATGGTGGCGGCATCATGCTATGGGGATGCTTTTCAGTGGTAGGGACTGGCAAACCTGTAAGAATAGAGGGAACAATGAATGGAGCCAAATACAGGTAAATCCTTGAGGAGAACCTGCTTCAGAGTGCAAAAGACCTTGCACTGTGGGGAAGATGAACTTTCCATTGAGAATCTGTGGAAAGACTTGAATATTGCTGTTCACAGATGCTCCCCATCCAACTTGGCAGAGCTTGAGAAAATGTGCAAGGAAGAATGGGAGAAACTCCCCAAATTCAGATGTGCAAAGCTGATACAGACAAACCCAAGAAGACTCGAAGGTGTAATCGTTTCCAAAGGTGCTTCTACAAAGTATTGACTCATGGGTTGAATACTTATATACATTAGATATTTCTGTATTGCATTTTTAATTACTTTGTAAAAAATTCTAAAGAAAACATTCCATCATGTATTATGTATTATCATTTATCATTATGTATATGTGTGTTTATTATGAATTATGTATTATGTATTATGTAATTTCCATTACATTATGTAGTATTGTGTGTAAATCGGTGACAAAAACATCTCAATTTAATCCATTTTAAATTCATGTTGTAACACGACAAAATTTGAAAAAGTCAAGGGTGTGAATACTTTCTGAAGGCACTATAGCTCGTCAAAGAGCCTTGACACTGTATACAAAACAGGAATGTACCTGCAGGCTGCTTTTCCCCTTTTGAGTCCCTGGGCCTAGTGTCTGGCACACGGTGAAGCCATTCCAAGAATGTTAAGATAAAGGTGGATAGATTCATTATTTGTCATTATCTGGTGGTTATTTACACACACCAAAGCAGTCAGCTTGGTGGTAATGGAGAAGGAACAAAAAGGCAATAAAATAGCCACAAAAAAGGAACATATACCTTGGTTAAGTGGTAACAAAATGGTCTACGTCAGTAAAAAAAGGCTTCATAAAGGAAGTTTCTGTCCTGTGTGGAAAGGACAATGCACGAATAAGAGGATATTGAAGGAGCTGGGGCTCCCACGTCGATCGGAAGAATGGACGCGACAAAAAGCTGGAATTCATCCGAGTTGCTTTAATCAAACCAAACACTCAGGCACTCTGAAAAGCCCGTTTATCGGGCAGCAATATATATTGTTGCGGAGATGAGGACTGTATTTTTTTTTGATTGTGTGCTGTATTATTATTATTATTGTTTATTCTGCGCCCCCCTACCTCCGGAGCTGTGTAAAGGTGAAAGGGCATCCCATAATTAGTCCACAAGCATACACATCAGCCAAGTAATAGAATACCCCTGTTGATAGTTATCTCTTATTCTGTGTTTTAGAGTAAGGCTGTGTCTCCCATTAATTGAAGTACTCCATTGCACCAGTGAAAGAGAATAGATCCCCTTTCATTCCCATCCCCAAAATCCCCATTTCCTTCACATCCCCTCTCGTCATTGCCGAGCCTCGATTGCCCATATTACCTCCCCTCCAATAACCGCCATTGACCACGAGGCAGGGTCGGAGAAGAAAGGCGTGTCTCCATCTCGTCATAGAGGGGAAGAAAGGCGTGCCCGCCCGTCGTCATCAAGGGCGGAGCCAGAGGGTCGCATGACCAACCAGGGCCGAGGTGAGCACCCCGATGGGCGTGTCCTGAAGGCCGGCGGCTTAATCGCCGGAGGCGTTATAAAGGCGCGCACGCAGGAAGCAAGTGAGTCGGTTGCCAGAGAGAGTTGGTCACAAAGAGTTGGTCACAAAGAGTTGGTCCCCAAGAGAGAGAGTCGTGAAGAGTCAGTCAGTGAAGTCGGTGGTCAGTTGGTTGCGGTGAGGAGTCGGTGGTGGCGGTCAGTGGTTGCGTTGGTTGCGGTGAGGAGTCGGTGGTGAGGAGTGAGTGAACCAAGAAAGAGTTGAGGGTTTGGACCAGACGCGTCAGACAAGTCCTGGGAAGGCAGCGGAGGCCACAGCAGCCAAAACAGCAGCGTGGGGCCTGAACGGCGGCTGCTAAACGCGCCGGTTGTGCTGCGGGACCCCCTTGGACCTCCCTCTCCCTCCAGCCATCCACCTCCTGCCTTTCCATCCTTCTTGTGTACGTGAGTTTGTTCTGTTTGTTCTGTCCTGGGTTAATTAAGTCTGTATAAGCTAGTATTTTCCCTGTGTCACCTGCGTCTTATGTGCTTGTAAATAAACGTGACTGCTTTCTTTTTGCTTGTGTGTAAATAGTCAATAAATTCAGTAGTATTTCCAAACCTTTCTTTGCCTTCGTTTTCCTCTTTGCATTCGTCGTTTTTGTCTTTTCCCTTATTGACTAGCTGCGGTGCGATCCGGCCAACGTTTGGGTGGAATCGGGTGAGTCGGGGATCCTGTTAGGTCGCGGTAATACACCACCGCTCGGTCATCATAACATCTAAACCGCGATCTGTAACAATTGGTGTCTGGGAGTGAGATTCGGGGCCCGAACCAAATTTTTTTTTAAAAAACATCTAGAAAAAATTTGGTCAAAATTTGGAGCGGACGAAATTTGTTTTGTTTTATAAAACCCGAATTTTGAAATCGCGCCATGGCTGGTCAAGGCGACGGGATGCCGGTGGGAGAGATAGACGGGGTAGAATTGACCCAGGACCTCGGGGAAATGTATGTGGAGGAAAGGGTGGAGGAGAGTAAAGAAGGTGTGGTTGAGGGGGTATCAGATGCACAAAATGGCGCTCTCGCGCACGAGGTTTCAGGCGCGCAAAAAGGCGCCTCGCACGAGCGCGCGGTAGCCGGACCCGCAGTGCCAATGGACTGGGGCGTTTGGATGATGCATTTCGGTGCCTCTCTGATGGGTGACAGTAAGGGATTTGATGCAATGATGGCTACCCAGGGGATAGACATGGGAAAAGTGAGGCACGAAGCAAGGTACAACCCGGTTGGATTTCAGGAGCAAATGAACGCCACGGCAAAAAGAATACAGGAAGACATAGACCACAAGTTGGGCGAAAGGGTCCCAGGGGTGCACGAGGAAGTAACGCGGGTCGAGAAGCGCCGGTTGAACGAAGTTGAGAAAAGCACGGGTACAATGACAGGGGTAGAAATCGCGACAGGGGGTTTGGAAAAGCCGGCGACCGATGAGGTAGAGGGAATTTTATTAAAGCCAACGGTCGTCGAGGTGAGTACAGAAAAAGCGGAAGTGGGCATTGAAATTGAAGAGATGACGGAGGTAGCCCGGGAATTGCAGGGAGAAATGGAATATGTGCAAAGTCCCTGCTCACATCACGATGCTGTGCTTAACCCGAATGGAAGTTTGCAGGTTTTGGTGCAGGGAGGAAGAAGAACCCCGAAGGTGAGACGTGCTGTTGTGTATTGTGCGGGGAGATTTTGTAAGAGGATGTTTAGCGACAAAAGAATTTTCGCGCGCTTGGGATCGAGGAAGCATCCGGGCATTGATGAAGGGTCCCGTGTGAGTGGAAATGGCACGCGTGGGAGGAAAAAGTGTGCGTCGGCGAGTGGGTGTGTTATAAAGTGTGGGAGTGAAACCGAGTGCGAGCGAGAATGCACGTCGGGGTGTACGGAGTGTGACACGAATAGTGAGTTGGTGATGGCGCAGGTGCGAGAGGGCACATCGGAGCGCGAGTGTGAAACCGAGTGCGAGCGAGAATGCACGTCGGGGTGTACGAAGTGTGACACGGAGAGTAAGGTGGTGGTGGAACGTGTGCGAGGAAGCACACCTGAGTTGGTCATGGCGCGAGTGTGGGAGAGCCCATCCGAGCGCGTTAGTGGGTGGATGCAAGAGTGCACGCTCATGGTGAGTGTTACGGAGGACGTAACGGAGGAGAGGTGTGGACCAAAGTGTGCGCAAGAGTGTGCGCGAGAGGTGTGGTGTGTAACAGGGAGAGCGTTGGTGGAATGTACGGACGGCGTTGGAACGCCAGGTTTTGTGAGGGTGAAAGGGGTAGCGTATGCGTGTGAGCATGCAAGTAAAGCATCGACGGTAACCGGGTTACTGGTTAGGGCGACGGATAGCCGATGCGAGCACTCGGGGCGCGGGGTGCTTTGTTGGGTGCGAGGCCCGGCGCGGGTCGATGCTGCGTCGCTTCTCTTCGAAGCGTCGTTGCCGATTCGGGCTTGGCCCCGCCCCGCACGGTCGAGTCCGGGCTTTGTCGGGCGAGGCGACCGGTCCGGTTCGAGGGCGAGTGGGAGGAAGCGGAACGGTGCCCCCTCGTGGGGACGGGGTTCCGACCGGGGGAGATTGAGCCATCGGGCCCGGGACCGCAAGGTGCCGCGCCGAGATGGTGCGTGGAGCCTCGGTCCAACCAAACCACCTCCCTTGAACCGAAAGCCGGACGGATTCAACCTGCAGGCGACCAAACCACCCGAATTCATTGCTCGGCTTTACGAAGCCGAGTTTAATGATGTCATGACGCACCGAGGCTAGGATATAGCGGACTGTGATGATGATGGTAGTGATTTGATACGAAATTTATAATAGTGGGTAGAATTGGCAGTAAATGGAAAATTTTTGAATTGGTTGGAATTTGGACGAACAAAATTTATAGTGAGAGACCCCCGATGTGGTGGGATGGCAAATCCACCATCCCTCACAGATGTGGGGCAAATGCGCAATAGCTTATGGGGTGATGGCAGTGAAAACTAGCCCGGGTGGGTTAGGTTATATTAATAGGGATCTAGCGAAGATGACATTAGGTGACGTTAAGGTTAGTTAGTGACTGATACCTGTAGTGGGGATGCAGGTAGATTAGTGTGGATAATAATGACGTGGGAGCGCAATAGTTTAAAGGGACGACTGGGAAGCGCAAGTTTCAGAGGGGAGTAGTTAGCTGAGATGATGCCGTGTGTTTGAGGAGTGACCAGGTGTGATTGCACAGATGTGCAACTGAACAGGTGTGTGGAGCAGTGTATGAGGGAGTAGTGGTGATTGCGTGTTGTGTTGACCAAATGGTCCAGGAAGGGGAGGAGGGTGCAGGTGGCACCAGGTGATTGCACAGGTGTGCAACAACAGGTGTATGTGGCTGTGTGGAATAAATGGTAGTGTGGAATATCTGGAGTATTGGAATGGATGGTCGTGGAGTGAGAATGGTGGAAATTGTGGAGTGGAGTGGATGGTGCGAAGGTGTGAATGGGGGAAGAGTGGACCCCCATCACGGATACCCGGGGCGGGTAGTGTAAGTGTTAGGTAGAGGGTACAGGTAAATTGTGGTTGAATATTGGCATCTGTGGTGCGGGTGAAAGAATGGTCTTTGGATGGGTGCATTAGTGTTGTGGAAATGGCTGGGCGTGTAGCCTGTTAGTGTGTGTAGTTGGTTTGGGCACTCCACCACTGTGAGGATGTCGGCCAGGTGAGGCCGCAGGTGGGCTCTGGGAGCCGGTAGTAGTTGTTGTGGATGGGGCCCGAGGATCCGGAGGACGGACCCGAGTAGCCCAGTGCCAGAGGGCACCAAGGGGTGACAGAGCCAGGAGAGGGCCTTCCCCAGTTAGTTAGGTTAGGGTGAGGAGCTAGGTAAGCTCGGGTGGCAACTGCAGTGGTGGAGGTGTGCAGGTGGGTAGACCTGCTGGGAGAGCTACACGTCGCAGCCCAGAAATTGTGCGAGGGCACCGGGAGATGAATCGGGGGAGTGAGACCCCAAATTGAGAAGCACCACAGTTTGGTCAATGGGAATTGGTTTTTAGAACCCAAAGTGTAAGTTGGCCAATGGATTGGCAGGGAGAGACCCCGGGTAGTGTAAAGTGTATTAAAGTCATTTAGAGAATAGATAGGATGAAGGATCTCCTCGCACCATCTGCATCCACTCACCTGAGGTGACAGGTACTCCGCACCATGCCATGTTTAATTATTTTTACTGTGCAAATGTTTGGATTGTGAGATGCATCATGACGTGGGTGTGAAATTGTGCGTAATTCCATCTCTCCCTCCTTATGAGGATTGATGACGAATTGGGTGATGGCAAATTTTGAAGTAGAGGGATTGTGGAGACGAATTTGGTATAGGGGAAATATGGGGAAGACGTGACAGTAGTGACGAATTTGTAAATGTGTAGATTTTTGTACATATGGGGTAAGGGCAAGGGTAGGGTAGGTGACAGGGGGGTGACGTACGGTAGGGACGAGCTTTCTCACTTCGCCCTCCGTACGCATTTCGCCTTGCATTGCCTTATTGATGTGTACCCTTGTGACCTTACCCCTCGCTCAATTGTCTTTCCCCTTTTGTCTCCCACATGACCTGTGCGCCATTGGGTGCTGAGGGGAGCGTGCGTGGGTCGGCCATTGTGCGCCCGAAATTCCCAGAACCAGCTGTCTGCATCGATGCACCACATTATGGACCACATGTCTGTGGCCGAGCACCACTTATGGACCCCATGGGTTGGGGCATGGCCCCTCTGCTGGAACCGGCCGTGAGGGCCCGAAATCTTGCTGGCGGACCTTGGCCACAGGGCACCGATGCCCCACAGGTGAACCACACTAGTCGGCCCTGTGGGCCATAAATAAAATCAAATAAAAAGGACACATTGGGTGCATTTTTCAGTTCAAATAGGCTGCCGGTAAGAAAATGAAGGAAAAGACAACAACTGGAAGAAATAATAATAACCAGCAGAGGGAGCCGAAGAGCAAGAGATCACCTGCAGGGTTAGGGGTTGTTGATTTTATTTTGATTGAACACTGATGAACTATGGTGACTGCACCGATTGGTGCTTGAGGGTGCTTGTATTGGTGCGTTTTTGGGTGCTTTCATGGTGCGTCGATGCAGAGCAGACTGTCTCCCCCCCAGAAAGAACAATTACAGGTCCTGGGTTAGTCTTGTAAATAAAAGTAGCGTCAAGTGTAAATAATGCTCCCCACCGTCAGTGTATAGTTTGAAGACCATTCCGCAATTCGGTTAACTGTGGGCGTAAGTCTGTTAGGCAGGGTGCAATGGAGCAGCGGGACACATTTATTTATGTTTTAAAACTGTCGCACTCAGGGTCAGGTTAAAAATAGAGGGAACTACACCTACGTGTCACACTAAAAATAAAAGTTGTAGGCCCGGTTCAATGCCTAAGAGGAGGAGGGTGCAGTGTTGCGGAGATGAGGACTGTATTTTTTTTTGATTGTGTGCTGTATTATTATTATTGTTTATTCTGCGCCCCCTACCTCCGGAGCTGTGTAAAGGTGAAAGGGCATCCCATAATTAGTCCACAAGCATACACATCAGCCAAGTAATAGAATACCCCTGTTGATAGTTATCTCTTATTCTGTGTTTTAGAGTAAGGCTGTGTCTCCCATTAATTGAAGTACTCCATTGCACCAGTGAAAGAGAATAGATCCCCTTTCATTCCCATCCCCAAAATCCCCATTTCCTTCACATCCCCTCTCGTCATTGCCGAGCCTCGATTGCCCATATTACCTCCCCTCCAATAACCGCCATTGACCACGAGGCAGGGTCGGAGAAGAAAGGCGTGTCTCCATCTCGTCATAGAGGGGAAGAAAGGCGTGCCCGCCCGTCGTCATCAAGGGCGGAACCAGAGGGTCGCATGACCAACCAGGGCCGAGGTGAGCACCCCGATGGGCGTGTCCTGAAGGCTGGTGGCTTAATCGCTGGAGGCGTTATAAAGGCGCGCACGCAGGAAGCAAGTGAGTCGGTTGCCAGAGAGAGTTGGTCACAAAGAGTTGGTCACAAAGAGTTGGTCCCCAAGAGAGAGAGTCATGAAGAGTCAGTCAGTGAAGTCGGTGGTCAGTTGGTTGCGGTGAGGAGTCGGTGGTGGCAGTCAGTGGTTGCGTTGGTTGCGGTGAGGAGTCGGTGGTGAGGAGTGAGTGAACCAAGAAAGAGTTGAGGGTTTGGACCAGACGCGTCAGACAAGTCCTGGGAAGGCAGCGGAGGCCACAGCAGCCAAAACAGCAGCGTGGGGCCTGAACGGCGGCTGCTAAACGCGCCGGTTGTGCTGCGGGACGCCCTTGGACCTCCCTCTCCCTCCAGCCATCCACCTCCTGCCTTTCCATCCTTCTTGTGTACGTGAGTTTGTTCTGTTTGTTCTGTCCTGGGTTAATTAAGTCTGTATAAGCTAGTATTTTCCCTGTGTCACCTGCGTCTTATGTGCTTGTAAATAAACGTGACTGCTTTCTTTTTGCTTGTGTGTAAATAGTCAATAAATTCAGTAGTATTTCCAAACCTTTCTTTGCCTTCGTTTTCCTCTTTGCATTCGTCGTTTTTGTCTTTTCCCTCATTGACTAGCTGCGGTGCGATCCGGCCAACGTTTGGGTGGAATCGGGTGAGTCGGGATCCTGTTAGGTCGCGGTAATACACCACCGCTCGGTCAATATAACATCTGTCCGCGACCCGTAACAATATACATATTATCCAGGAGCGTTTGCCCAGGAAAGGCGAGAGGGGGCGTGGCCCAGCGTCCCGACCGAGGCCTGGCAAGTTGAGCGCGAGCCTGCCCGGGCGTCCTGGACGAGCCCGGCATGGTGATCGCTCCGCGTCCTTGATAGGTGCAAGGCGATTGTGAAAACCCAGCGGTAGCCGCTACACACGTCCCCCCAGAATCGACTTGCACCGGCAGGGTCAATTTGAGGGGGGTCCTGATGACCCGGCCGAAGCGACCCCTGGCGGGTCGTGGGAGGGGGTCTGGTGTGGTGGTGGGCGGTCGAGTGGGGGGCACCGTGGACAGGGGGCGGCCTCGCCGCGGCGGAAGGGCCACCCGTGGTGGGTGGTCGACGTCCACGTGCGCCGGCTTGAGGCGGTCCACCGCAATCCGGTCCGACCTGCCGCCGATGTCGATGACGAACGACTTGTCGTCCCGTCACAGCACCCGGAAGGGCCCGTCGTACGGCGGCCGGAGTGGCCCACGATGTGCGTCATGACGCACAAAAACATACTCCGCTGTGCGAAGTGCTGGGGGGACGTAGGACTGGGGGTCACCGTGGTGGGATGTTGCAACGGGGGCAAACCATCGGGCGGCCTCCTGGAGGTCCGAGCGCTGGTGAGCTGCGGACCAGGGACTGGTAGCGTCGGGCACGAATTCGCCCAGGACGCGTAGCGCCTGGCCATAGACAAGCTCGGCGGTGGATGCCTGGAGGTCCTCCTTGGGGGCCGTGCGGAGGCCCAAAAGGACCCACGGCAGCCGGTCGGCCCAACCGCCGTCTTGAAGGCCGGCCATGAGCGCGGCCTTCATGGAGCGGTGGAATCGCTCGCACAACCCGTTTGCTTGGGGGTGGTAGGCCGTAGTATGGTGGAGCTTGACCCCCAGGTTGTGGGCGACCACGCCCCACAGCTCGCAGGTGAACTGTGGTCCGCGGTCTGACGAGATGTCCGCCGGTGCGCCGAAGCGGGCGACCCAGGTGGCAATGAAAGCCTGCGCCACGTCGGCGGTGGTGGTGGAGACGAGGGGAACGGCCTCCGGCCACCTGGTGGTCCTGTCCACCATGGTGAGCAGGTGTGTGAACCCCCGTGACGGGGGGAGGGGGCCCACCAGATCCACGTTGACGTGGTCGAAATGTCGTTCAGGCACGGTGAAAGGTGCCAGCGGGGCCTGGGTGTGTCGGTGGACCTTGGCCCGTTGGCAGGCCGTGCAGGTGCTGGTCCAATCGCGGACGTCCCGACGAAGGCCGTGCCAGACGAATCGCGCCGACACCAGCTTCTGGGAAGCTTTCCGGCCGGGTGGGAAAGGCCGTGGAGGGAGGCGAAGATGCGGCGTTGCCAGGTGACGGGCACGATGGGGCGAGGCTGGCCTTGGGAGACGTCGCAGAGCAGGACAGTGTCCGCGAAGAGGATGTCGGCCAGGCGGAGGCCCGTGTCCGCCGCCCGGAGGGCTTGCACCGTGGTGTCGGTGGTTTGGTCTGCCGCCATAAGCGCAAAGTCCACGCCCAGGTGGACCGCGTTCGCGCTGGCCCGGGAAAGACAGTCGGCCACGGCGTTGTTTTTGCCGGCGACGTGCCGGATGTCCGTGGTAAACTCCGACACGGCGGAGAGGTGGCGCTGTTGGCGGGCCGACCACGGCTCCGTGACCTTGGCCATGGCGTAAACCAACGGCTTGTGGTCGACGAACGCCGTGAAAGGTCGGCCCTCCAGGAGGTGGCGGAAATGGCGGACGGCCAGGTGTAGACCGAGGAGCTCCCGGTCAAACGTGTGCTGTATTTGAGCTCGTTCGGCCGGAGCTGCCAGCTGAAAAAAGCGAGTGGCTGCCAAACCCCATTCACCCATTGCTCATGTACGGCGCCCACCGCGTAGTCGGAGGCATCCGTGGTGAGGGCGATGGGAGCGTTGAGCACCGGGTGAGCGAGCAGTGTTGCGTCGGCGAGGGCCCGCTTTGAGCTTTGGAAGGCCGCATCCATTGCTGCGGATCAGGCGATGTCGTGCTTGGCCGGCTTGCCCCGGAGGGCTTCGTAGAGGGGCCGCATGAGTTGAGCAGCGCGGGGCACGAAGCGGTGATAAAAATTCACCATTCCCAGGAATTCCTGCAGGGCCTTTATGGTGCGGGGACGCGGGAACGTGGTGATGGCCTCGACCTTGGTTGGCAGCGGCACGGCCCCGTTCTTGGTGATGTGGTGGCCCAAAAAATCAACGGCCATCGTGCCGAAGTGGCATTTGGCCGGGTTGACGATGAGGCCATGCTCGCTGAGGCGCCCGAACAGTGTTTGGAGGTGGAGGAGGTGCTCGGCCCGGGACGTGCTGGCGACGAGGATGTCGTCCAGGTAAACGAAAAGGAACGGCAGGTCACGCAGCATGCCGTCCATCAAGCGCTGGAACGCCTGAGCCGCGTTCTTGAGACCAAACGGCATCCGCAAGAATTCGAATAAGCCGAACGGCGTGATGACTGCCGTTTTAGGGACGTCGGCCGCCCTGACAGGTACCTGGTGATATCCCCGTATGAGATCAATTTTCGAAAAAATGACCCGTCCCGCCAGACAGGCGGAGAAGTCTTGGATATGCGGGATCGGGTACCTGTCGGGGGTGGTAGCGTCATTGAGACGGCGGTAGTCGCCACACGGGCGCCATCCACCCCCCGGCTTTGGCACGATGTGCAGTGGCGAGGCCCACACGCTATCGGATCGCCGCACGATGCCGAGGTGCTCCAACGCGTCGAATTCGGCCTTCGCCACGGCGAGCTTGGCTGGGTCGAGGCGGCGGGCCCTGGCGTAGACCGGCGGGCCCGTGGTTGGTATGTGGTGCTCGATCCCATGCCGTACTGCGACGGCCGAAAACGTCGGCCGCGTGAGGGCCGGGAACTCCGTGAGCAGGCAAGCAAACTCGTTCGCCGCCGGGACGGCGCATGCCAGCTCGGTCAGCGCGGAGCTGCTCAATGTGCATACCAGGGAGCTGAAGGTTTCGGCGTTGATTAAACGACGCCGTTGGACGTCCACCAGCAGTCCGTGTGCGCAGAGGAAGTCGGTGCCTAGCAGAGCCATGGGCACGTTTGCGGTTACAAACGTCCAAGCAAAGCGTTGGCCGCCGAAGCAGAGGGTGACGTTGCGCGGGCCGAAGGTGCGGATGGTCGATCCGTTGGCCGCAACCAAGGAGGGGCCGCAAACCGCGGATTGCCTGTCCTGGTCAGAGGCGGGTATGATGCTCAGTTGGGCGCCGGTGTCGCACAGGAAGCGCCGTCCGGACGCTTTATCCATGATGAACAGTAAGTTGCCCGTGTGGCCGGCGCTCATTGCTGGTAATGAACGCCAGCCGGGCCGTTTCCCGGCCTGCCGAAGGTGCACGGGGGTCGGCACGTCCAGGCCTTCTGTCCGAACCTGGCATGATAGTAACACCACGCTTGGTCAGGTGGAGGCCCCGGTCGTCGTGCTGGAGGTGGTCGGCTCGGTGTAGCGGCCGCCAATTGCGTCGGCAGTTCGGTCGTCGACCGTGCCGGGCGCTCGGGCGCCATGGGTGTTGCGTCGGACGGCGGTGGATCCCATGTCGCCGCTGCGATGCGCTGACCTGCGGCGGAGATCTTGTCGGCTTCTCTGGCAAGGGCCCGGGGATCTGTGATCGTCGTGCTTGCCAGCGCGAGGCGTACCGGGTTAGGCAGCTGATGGAGGAACAGCTCCCGGAACAGGAATGCCGGAGAGTGCTCGCCGAGCAGTGAAAGCATGTAGTCCATTCGCTCGGAAGGGCGCGTGTCGCCGAGCTCGGGCAGGTCGAGCAGGCGCCGTGCGCGTTCCGCCGATGGGAGGACGAAAGCGTCGAGGAGAAGCTTCTTAATCGCGCCGTATTTGTCAGCGGCTGGCGGGCTCTCGAGGAGGCTCAGGGCGCGGGCCGCGGTGGCCGAACCGAGCGCTGCTACCACATGGTGGAAGCGGGTGTCGTCAGCCGTGATGCCTCGCAGGGCGAACAGGGAATCCGCCTGTGCGAACCAAACCGCCGCGTGAGCCTCCCAGAAGGTAGGCAGTTTAAGGGCGACTGCCGTGTCCATGTCGGTAGGTCACCAATGAAGGAGCTGGGGCTCCCACGTCGATCGGAAGAATGGACGCGACAAAAAGCTGGAATTCATCCGAGTTGCTTTATTCAAACCAAACACTCAGGCACTCTGAAAAGCCCGTTTATCGGGCAGCAATATATATACATATTATCCAGGAGCGTTTGCCCAGGAAAGGCGAGAGGGGGCGTGGCCCAGCGTCCCGACCGAGGCCTGGCAAGTTGAGCGCGAGCCTGCCCGGGCGTCCTGGACGAGCCCGGCATGGTGATCGCTCCGCGTCCTTGATAGGTGCAAGGCGATTGTGAAAACCCAGCGGTAGCAGCTACAATATAAACTCGATGCCAATCATGTCTCTCCTCCATGATTGCAGCTGTGGTCAATAACTCTTACTTGCTGACCTCAGTTATTTGCAGCTGGGAATACAAAAGGAAAGTTTTATTTACAGTTTGCAGCAAAGCTAAAGCTCTTCTTTAACAAGGACTGCATGGTAACTCTGAAAGCTCTTCTACAAGAGACGCAGTCTTTATCGGCTAAATAATAATTCCAAAAAGGGCCAGCACACACTCAATAATAGTTTTGCTACAAACTTTCAAGGAAACTGTCAAACAAGAGGTTGTTATGAATGGGAAGCAACAGCCGGAGACATTTCAGGGCCTATTAAGGTGGATTGATAGGCAGTCTGAGTGCGGAGATGTATTTTAACGTCTTAGTGTCCTGAAGTTGACATTGCTTATCAATCAAGAAGCCAAAAAGACGTTAGAATTGCTGGAAATAGTGGAAAATTTCATCTTCCTGGGTTCTAAAATTGAAGAGAGTGGAGAATGTGGAAGAGGACGGTTAGTGTTTGGGAGATCAGAAATGTCAGGACTGACAAAGATCTGGAAAGAAAAAGATGTGACAATACAAAGCAAGAGGAGACTGGGTGAATGATCTGGTACTTCCAGTTGCATTGTGTGGATGTGAGTTGTGGACAGGGAAAAAGGAAGAAGATTGACGGTTTTGAAATGTGGTTTTGGAGATGAATGTTCAAAATTCCTGCAACTGGAAGAAGAACAAACAAATCGGTGTTTGAAGAAACGAGACCACCATGTATGTATGTACATGGGAAGGGCTGCTTCTAAAACAGAAACCGTCATACTTGGGACACATCATGGACACAGAAAATGAAAGTCTGGAGATGTCAACCATGCTGGGTATGGTTGACGGGAGAAGAGGAAGTGGCAGACCTTGTATAATCTGGATGGATGTGGTGAAGGCTGCAACAAAGGCTCTCTACCAGATCCTCGGGAAGCAGTGCAGCATGGGGATGTTTGGAGAAATCTGATCACGGATGTCACCAGAAGTTGGCCACGACTCGACGGAACTAGATAACTTGATAATAACATGGTCTTGCAGTTCCGATAAAGCTTTTACAGCAGCATAGTTGCAAACTTCCCGAAGGGAACCTGACTGCATTCAAAAGACTTATACAGTACATACTGGGCTTACCAAGCAGGTGCCAAAGCAGCAAGGGAAGTGATCAACATAACCTTCCTCTTTTCAGGCGAGCCTTTGTTCACATCGTCAGGCTGCAGCTTTATGATCTTCAGAACTTTACAGATGGTGGGTTTGCACTTTGTCACAATACTATTCTGTAATGAATACATCACATCATTAAAAAGCCCACAGGTTATGGAGGAGATTTTTAGGTATATGTCATAACAAATGAGCAAACATTATACACTTGCAATGTGAGACGTCTCCACTCAGACATGAAAACAAACAGGGGAATGATTAAATAAAATAAAATAAAATCCCCCCTTTTGGCCGACACTCTCATGACTTGAATCTTCCAAACACTCACCAGAGATTGTGACATGAACTGCGTTTCTTCTGGTTCTTCTTTTGTATGTGGCAAACGCCTGTGAGTGGCATCACTGGCTGAGAAACATGGTGGATTCTTTACTATGAAGGACATGGTGGGACCTTTAACGTCCACCAACTAATGCTGACAGACGGGGCACCCAATTTAACATGTATCTGGGGGATGCACACACATTGATGAATCACATGCGCAGCACCAGGATGACAGTTTATAGCTGGGTCGGGATTTGAATCCAGGCTGGACAGCTCAGATATGACGATGCTTACCTCGAGGCCAGCCCCATAATTTTATTTTAAACCTATTATATTTTCATGCCATGCTAGTGATAAATAATCTTCTGCAATTGGGAATATTATATAACAAATCTTTGAAATGATCAATCACTAGCAAGGACCCGTGGAAATTCCACGTAATGTAAAATGTGACTTCAAGTCCTCAACTCCCGCACACTCTCCCCTAACCCTCACAAACCCAAAGTCCTAAACCTCCGCCTCCCAACCCCAAGTCCACAACCTCCCCCTCCCAACCCCAAGTTCTCAAACTCCCCCTCCCAACCCCAAGTTCTCAAACTCCCCCTCCCAACCCCAAGTTCTCAAACTCCCCCTCCCAACCCCAAGTCCACAACCTCTGCCTTCAAACCCCATCTCCACAACCTCTGCCTCCCAACACCAAGTCCTCCACTTCCCAATCCCAAGTCCACAACCTCCCAAACTCAAGTTCTCAACATCCCCCTCCCAACCCCAATTCCACAACATCCGTCTTGCAACCCCAAGTCCACAACCTCCACCTTGCAACCCCAAGTCCACAACCTCCGCCTCCCAACCCCAAGCCCACAACCTCCACCTCTCAACCCCAAGTCCACAACCTCCCCCTCCCAACCCCAAGTTCTCAACCTCCCCCTCCCAACCCCAATTCCACAACATCCGTCTTGCAACCCCAAGTCCACAACATCCGCCTTGCAACCCCAAGTCCACAACCTCCACCTCACAACTCCAAGTCTGCAACCTCCACCTCCCAACCCCAAGCCCACAACCTCCACCTCTCAACCCCAAGTCCACAACCTCCCCCTCCCAACCCCAAGTTCTCAAACTCCCCCTCCCAACCCCAAGTTCTCAAACTCCCCCTCCCAACCCCAATTCCACAACATCCGCCTTGCAACCCCAAGTCCACAATCTCCACCTCACAACTCCAAGTCCGCAACCTCCACCTCCCAACCCCAAGCCCACAACCTCCACCTCCCAACCCCAAGTCCACAACCTCCACCTCCCAACTCCAAGTCCACAACCTCCACCTCCCAACCCCAAGTCCACAACTTCCACCTCCCAACCCCAAGTCCACAACCTCCACCTCCAAACCCCAAGTCCTCAACTTCCACCTCCCAATCCCAAGTCCACAACCTCCGCCTCCAAACCTGAAATGCTCACCCTTCCCCCCACAACTCAAAATCCTCACCCTCCCCCTCACAATCCTAAGGTGTCAATCTCCTCCCCACTCCAAGCATTCAAACCCCTTCCCACTCATTACGGTCACCTGTCAAAGTCACAATCCCACAAGATATGCGGAAACGATATGCTACCATAAGCAAATCATGACTCGTCACAGTCCTTGCCCAATTCACAATCCCACAAGATATGCGGAAAAGATATGTGAACATGAGCATTGAGCAAGCCATTGCCTGTCATGGTCACCTGCCCAACTCACAATCCCGTGAGATATGTGGAAAAGATCTGTGAACATGAGCAAGCCATTGCCTGTCATGGTCACCTGCCCAACTCACAATCCCGTGAGGTATGTGGAAAAGATATGTGAACATGAGCACGCCATTGCCCGTCATGGTCACCTGCCTAATTCACAATCTCGTGAGATATGTGGAAAAGATATGTGTTATGAGGCCCATGAGCAGGTCATGGCTCATCACGGTCGCTTGCCCACCTCACAATCCCATGACATATGCGGAAAATATATGGGACAATAAACGTCTCAAAACCAATTATCTTCTTTCTGATGCATATACACATCTTTAAAAGTAAATAATGACCTCAGATAAATTTCTAATGACATGGGTTTAATCCCTGCTTGAGAGGATGCCACATAGTTATTTAGGTGGTGTATAAGTTAACAGACAGCTGTCTTGATCGCTGAGGCCGATCTTCACAAGGCCCCTAACACATATCAGTTCAAAATCTTTTTAATTGTCATCTTGGTAGTTTTAAAATTAAGCGAAAACTTATAGGTTGGGCAATATGACAGCTCCGAGATGTCTTTGACTTCACATAGCAGGAAGCGCCATCAGTTGCGGAAGCTTTTGGGAGAGGGTAGGATTTGGAAGTTGTGGAAGGTTTTGGGAGAGGGTAGGATTTGGAAGTTGCGGAAGGTTTTAGGAGAGGGAAGGATTTGGAAGTTGCAGAAGGTTTTGGGTGAGGGTAGGATTTGGAAGTTGCGGAAGGTTTTGGGAGAGGGTAGGATTTGGAAGTTGTGGAAGATTTTGGGAGAGGATTTGAAGTTGCGGAAGCTTTTGGGAGAGGGTAGGACTTGGAAGTTGCGGAAGGTTTTGGGAGAGGATTTGAAGTTGCAGAAGCTTTTGGGAGAGGGTAGGACTTGGAAGTTGCGGAAGGTTTTGGGAGAGGGAAGGCTTTGTAAGTTGCAGAAGGTTTTGGGTGAGGGTAGGACTTGGAAGTTGCGGAAGGTTTTAGGAGAGGGAAGGATTTGGAAGTTGCAGAAGGTTTTGGGTGAGGGTAGGATTTGGAAGTTGCGGAAGGTTTTGGGAGAGGGTAGGATTTGGAAGTTGCAGAAGGTTTTGGGAGAGGGTAGGACTTGGAAGTTGCGGAAGGTTTTGGGAGAGGGTAGGACTTGGAAGTTGTGGAAGGTTTTAGGAGAGGGAAGGATTTGGAAGTTGCAGAAGGTTTTGGGTGAGGGTAGGATTTGGAAGTTGCAGAAGGTTTTGGGAGAGGGTAGGATTTGGAAGTTGCAGAAGGTTTTGGGAGAGGGTAGGACTTGGAAGTTGCGGAAGGTTTTGGGAGAGGGTAGGACTTGGAAGTTGTGGAAGGTTTTAGGAGAGGGAAGGATTTGGAAGTTGCAGAAGGTTTTGGGTGAGGGTAGGATTTGGAAGTTGCAGAAGGTTTTGGGTGAGGGTAGGATTTGGAAGTTGCGGAAGGTTTTGGGAGAGGGTAGGATTTGGAAGTTGCAGAAGGTTTTAGGAGAGGGAAGGATTTGGAAGTTGCAGAAGGTTTTGGGTGGGATTTGTTGCGGTGGGATTTGAAAGTTGCGGAAAGTTGTGGAAGCGGGTAGGATTTGGAAGTTGTGGAAGATTTTGGGAGAGGATTTTGGGAGAAGCTTTTGCTTTTGGGAGAGGGCAGGACTTGGAAGTTGCGGAAGGTTTTGGGAGAGGGAAGGCTTTGTAAGTTGCGGAAGCTTTTGGGAGAGGGTAGGATTTGGAAGTTGCGGAAGATTTTGGGAGAGGGTTGGATTTGGAAGTTGTGGAAGGTGTTGGGAGAGAGTAGGATTTAGACGTTGTGAAAGCTTTTGGGTGAGGGTAGGATTTGAAAGTTGCGGAAGGTTGTGGGAGCGGGTAGGATTTGGAAGTTGTGGAAGATTTTGAGAGAGGATTTAAAGTTGCGGAAGCTTCTGGGAGATGGTAGGATGTGAAAGTTGTGGAAGGTTTTGGGAGAGGGTAGGATTTGAAAGTTGCGGAAGGTTTTGGGGGAGGGTAGGATTTGGAAGTTGTGGAAGGTGTTGGGAGTGGGTAGGCTTTGGAAGTTGTGGAAGATTTTGGGAGAGGATAGGACTTGCGGAAGGATTTATGTATGTCTTAACGATAATATATGCGAGAAGATAAGATAATATAATATAAGCGATAAGATAATATAAGCGATAAGATAATATAAGTGTTAAGATATACATAAGTGTTAAGATAAACATAAGTGTTAAGACATACATTAGTGTTAAGATATACATAAGTGTTAAGACATACATAAGTGTTAAGATATACCTAAGTGTTAAGATAAACATAAGTGTTAAGACATACATAAGTGTTGAGATATACATAAGTGTTAAGATAAACATAAGTGTTAAGATATTTAAAAGATAAGTATAAGTGTTAAGATAAACATAAGTGTTAAGATAAACAGAAGTGTTAAGATATACATAAGTGTTAAGATATACATAAGTGTTAAGATATACATAAGTGTTAAGATATACATAAGTGTTAAGATATACATAAGTGTTAAGATATTTAAAAGATCAGTATAAGTGTTAAGATAAACATCAGTGTAAAGATAAACATAAGTGTTAAGATATTTAAAAGATAAGTATAAGTGTTAAGATAAACATAAGTGTTAAGATATTTAAAAGATAAGTATAAGTGTTAAGATAAACATAAGTGTTAAGATATTTAAAAGATAAGTATAATATAAGTGTTAAGATAGACATAATAATAAATAAATAAGGAAATGGGGGGCGGGGGGGGTTTAACGGGCTACCGCCGACTTTTCTACTGGTATATAAATGATGGAACCAAGCAATAACCAAACCAAAGAGTGGAGAACATCACAGCCTTGGTATAAAAATGGAAAAATAACGAATGTGAGAAATATCAAATAAGCTTTATTGAAGAAATAACAAGGGTAAATGTAGATAAAACAAATAAGCGGATAAATTTAAATACGAGTAAGTCAGAGGCTCCTCCCAGAGGAGTCAACATCCTTGAATGGACAGAAAACTTTGATGGTTATCTATCAAAAGTTCAATGGAAAAATAATTTACTACAATCTGAAAATGATATGTGCCTCAGGAGGTGCTCAGACAAGAGCAATAAGAGAGGTTTATCATTTCATCTCTGCCCAACAAAGATACTTAAACCATGAACCAAGTTCAAACACTATTTATCAATATTCTCGATGGTGATGAGTTCAATAAGAAGATTAAGTTATTCCCTAAAATAGAACATAAACAATTATTTGTTGGCTCTCTACACGAGTTCAAAGAAAATATGGGGGTATATTGAGGGTTTAACCTTTGTTAATGGCTCAGGTGGGAAAGGGAGAAATAGACGGATGTTTTGGGGTTTTTCGGTGGGTGGTCCATAAGCTCCAACGCACTTTCCCCATTCACTTACATTCGGTATGTTTTAGAACCCCCATTCTTCCCCTACTTTGCTTCCCAAGGACGTCATATTCCTGGATTTCAACGTCCTGTTGATGTCATCCATTGTTTTCCCAAAGCCAGGTTTGCTCGTCCTCGTCGTCGTTTGTATGCAGCACGTGAGTGGGGGTTAGCACCAGTTCTTGCAGGGGTGTGGCAGTGCCGCTGATGCGGTGCCCCGTGTTGGTTAGGACAGGAATTTGTAATTTGTTCAGGGTGCCGGTGATGGCTCGCCTACTCTTCACGAGGGACACCGTCAGATGGGACACTAATCTCTTACTGGCAGACGGGACACCTAGTTTAACGTCCATTTGAGGGACGGCACACACATTGATCCCTTGCTCTGCATGTGAAACAGTTTATAGCTGCGTTGGGATTCGAACCCAGGTTGGGCAGCTCAAAGGGGAGTGCTCGTACCATTAGTACCAATATGGCTCCAGTCTTTTGGCTATCCTGCCAGCCCGGCCAGGTTTTGTACAAGATATTCTAAATGCCAAGGCCAGGTAATGTAAGACTCAGTGGCATCTTGTAGTCGTCTTTATGAAGCTGACGATGAGCAGGTAAACAAGTGAATTATGGACCACACAACACCTGGGACATGGTGAGCATGTATCTTATTGATGTTTTCTATAATGAGGCAGACAGTCTGTTCATGAAGATATTAATGGATTGTGTATTTGCCATTCTGAACTGATTCGTTACTTCGTGCGAAAACATTCATTCCAATTTAATATGAATAGTTACAGCAATAAATGTGGATTAAACAAACGATGTACGTGTGTCTATGCACTGTATATGTATATGTATTTGTATATGTATATGTATGTGTATGTGTATATGTATTGTTTATGTATATGTATATGTATAGGTATATGTATATGTATTGTATATGTATATGTATGTGTATGTGCACAAGTACATGTATTGTATATGTATGTGTATGTTTATATGTATTGTACATGTATTGTATATGTATGTGTATGTTTATATGTAATGTATATGTATGTGTATGTGTATGTGTATATGTATATGTATATATATATATATATATATATGTATGTGTATATGTACATCAGTATATGTATATGTAGTGTGTGTGTATATATATATATATATATATATATATATATATATATATATATATATATATATATATATTGTTGCGAATATGGAATTTGGCCTCCATATCCGCTTGTAAATATTCCCCTATTTCCCCAATACTCCCCAACTATCCCCAATCCCCCATTCCCTAGTCCCATTGCCTGTAAATAACACTCTGTAGAACCGACCTTCCCCTTTTTCCCCCATTAAATGTCGTGCCCAGGTCCACCGCATCTCACGTAGACAACTTTCGGACATCTTGCTAGTTATTCTTAGTCTATGTCAGTTAAGGACTCGTTTCCATTAATTCTGACTCTTCGTTGCACCAGAATGTGATTATATGGCACCAGTAGTGAGTTTAGGACCTTCCCATACCTCCTCCCATCTTCTTCCCCAAACAACAACAACAACCACAACAAACAACAACAACTACAACAACGGCGCGCTGGGGGGAGTGTGCGTCCTCACACCGGCTCGGTTAGCCGCCATGACCATGCGCTCCGACGGGGTTACCACGAAGGGGCTCCTTGTCAGCCCCTCGTCAAGGGCGGAGCCGGTAACCCCCCCCGCACGCACCCAATGAGAAGCAACGTGCCGATTCCATCTGGGGCGGAGCTAACGAGCCGAGGGCGTGTCACTCCCCGCCGGATATACGCGGCGACTTACCGGATGTGAGGTCAGAGGCGCCTGAACTACGGAGAGCAGAGGACGCCACCCCCAGTGCGACGATACCTCCCCGCATCTTTGGACCGGACCGAACCGGGTCGATTCTGCCCTGAGCCCAGGTGCACCTGGAGCCATCGATCCTGCCTTTCCTTGCCATCAATCCCCGTGTGAGTCAGCCTTTTGTCCCGTTTATCTGTCGTCTGTTGGGGTTAATATAAGAGTGTGTCTAAGTGCCTGTCTTTCTATGATGTCCCTCTTGTAGTTGTAATCTAACCTTCCGCCATAATATAACCTCCTCCGGAGGTCTTGAGAACTGAACCCTTGGTGTCGTGTCATTTTAATCCAGCCGTTGTGTCCTTTTCCTTCATTGATCTAGCGTAGCGCGACTAGTCAACGTTCGAGCATAATCGGGTAACTTGTGCAGACGTGGTCATACCAAACCGCTCGGTAAACTAACATCCACAACCGCGTCTGTAACTATATATATATATATATATATATATATATATATATATTTATATATATATATATATATATATATACATATATATATATATTGTTGCGGTTTTAGAACCCTCACTTGTAAATAATTCTTGTAAATATTCCATCATTTAAAAGGTTAAAGGTTGCACCCTTAGTTAGTCCATATGCAACACGTAGGCCACCATAGGAACTTTAGTTATTTCCTTATTATGTGTCAGATAAGGCCGTGTTCCCAATAGTTGAATCTACGTTGCATCAATTAAATAAGAATAGGCGCTTCCATTCATTTTGCAGCCGCTCTCTCCAAGCTACGCCATTATGCGCCCCTACAGTCGGGGCTTGTCTCTCCCCAAATTGTCACGTGGTTTGATTAGCAGCGTTCGCTGCATTGAGCCTTCGTCGCCTTAGCGCTCGCTCCAAACGCCATTGAACATGCGGTCTCAGGCTGAGGAAAAAGGGGTGGGACACAAGAATGAGGTGTGGCCACGTCAACTCACCATCAAGGGCGGAGCTGGTGAGCCCTCGCCAACCAACCAGGGCTGAGGTGAGCTCACTGGCGGGCGTGGTTTGATGAAGCGCGCGTTGATCTGTGAGCGCATTATATAAGCGCACACGCCAAGCCCTTTGAAGGACTGCGCCACGGACTGCTTATTGTATAGGACTGCGCGGAGAGAGCTCGATTACCACGGACTTGGGGACTTGAGGAACTGCGTGAGGGAGCTCGTTTGATACGAACTGCCTTTGATACAAACTGCCCTTTGATACGAACGGCCTTTGATAAGAACATTGATCGGGAGAGAGAGAGTGTTGGCATGAAATACGTATTACGTACGCCGCATCCAAGTTCCCCCGATATCTGTAAGGTCCGCTCACGGTCAACGACAACGACGTGCTGCCGGCCCGCTTCCATCACCACCACGGCACGAGTCGGGACCGGACGAGGAGACTGGACATCTGCTTGGACCTTCCTCCCCTACCAGCTACCATCCCATGTGAGTGTGTCTGTTTGTCCTGGGGTCGTTAAGTTAAGACTGTATAGGTAAGCCTGCCCTGTGTCCTGCTTGTTCTTCTTCCTCCTGTATATTCCTTTTGTTTCCTCTTCTTTTGCTTGTAAATAATTAATAAACCCACTCTTTGTTCTTCCCTTACTCTGGTTTCCTCTTATCCGATCATTTTAGTCTTTTCTCGATTGAGTACCTGTGGCACGATTTGGAAACCGCTCAGAATCGGGTTAGTCTTTGTTAACGGCCCAAGTCGCGGCTCGCTTCGCTCGGCGTATCCATTAATGCTGCGGCTTGGGTGGGAGTTATCTCCTCGCTTTACGGCCGGTGGTAGTACTTAGGTACTAAGACTAATTAGGCTTACAACCCTACTTACCACCGACCGGAGGTGACGTCATAACTTCTAAAGGACTCGGGACGGCCAGCTTAAAGGATAAGGGGATTAACCCCCCCCCCCCCCCACCTTGATAAGGGGAGAGCCGACCCCCGAATCCGCAACAATATATATATATATGTTCATGGACATGATGGTAACAGTTATCTCCCGCTTCAAGTCGATCGGGAATTTGTTGCATTTCTTATTTAGGTCGGAAACGGAGCTTTTAAAAATGAAAAGATAACAGAATATACCTGTGAGTTATCACAAAAGGAAGTTACACATAAATTTATTTTTGGTAAAGTTAATCAATTGATAAAGGTATTCAATCCTTGATGTGAGAGTGACAGCGGAATTTGGACACCTTCACATTTTTTTTGGTGAGTAATTTTAAACGGATGTTATCATGTAGATGTACATTTTTGGTGTGTATGTGCGTGTGTGTGTGTGTGTATGTATGTGTATGTGCTTGTGCGTGTGTGTGTGTTTGTGTACGTATGTATGTGTATGTGCGTGTGTGCGTGTGTGTGTGTATGTATGTGTGTGTGTGTGTGTATTTGTGTGTATGTATGTATGTGCGTGTGTGTGCATGTGTGTATGTATCTGTGTGTGTGTATGTATGTGTGTGGGTGTGTGTGTATGTATGTGTGTGTTTGTGTATGCATGTGTGTATGTGTATGTGTGTATGTGTTTTTGTGTGTGTTTGTGTATGCATGTGTGTGTGTATGTGTGTGTGTTTGTTTGTGTGTGTGTGTGTGTGTGTGTGTGTGTGTGTGTGTGTGTGTGTGTGTGTATGTGTGTGTGCGTATATTTGTGTGTGTGTGTGTGTGTGTGTGTGTGTGTGTGTGTGTGTGTGTGTGTATGTGTTTGTGTGTGTGTGTGTGTGTGTGTGTGTGTACAAATTTATATTAGATGAAGTTATCTGAGTTATCAACGAGTGGCCTCGTTGGAAGGCGCATGAAATATATCGATATCATCACGTGATAACAAATGACTTTTCGGGGGAATTTTGCGAGCAACGCAGTCAATTCCACTGACGGACGATTTCTTAATAACTGTCATGGTTTCGTGTTCCATATTCTAAAGGTGTGCAAAGAAAGTAGAGCTGAAAGCTTCACAAGTGTGCGCCCGATTTAGACTCGCATTGCCATTGCCTCCCTCATTCCCAGCTTTCACCCCCCCCCCCCCTCGCATCACCTCAACCTCCGCCCCAACCCCCTCTACCCCTCCCTTCGCATTGCCATTCACCACCATGGCTTCCTCCATCTGTCCCTTGTTCGCGGTGCGAATTTTTATGTGCCACTTTCATGCCGCAGGGACAGAAACAGACATGATTGGGGGGGAAATGGGAAGGCTGTATAGGTAGAGGGGCTGTGAACGAGGGGAATGAGGATGGAAGGGAAAGGGATAAGGGGGGAATCGAAAGAGAGAGAAAATTTGACACACGAAGTGATAATTATCTTCCATACTTCGCCTTCATCATTCTGCTCTCCCGACTTCCATCGTCTGCCTGCCCGTCACCTAATTTCCTCATGATCTCCTTTCCAGCTCGAATAATTCCTGCTGCTCCCTCATTGCTTCAATCGTGTTATTTCATGTTTCCAACATGGTTCCCTTCGCCTCCGACCCATGCACGACGACCATTCATCCTCGCTGCACTCTCCCTCTCACTGCCCAGACCACAGCAACCCCTCCTCCATCCTCCGAGCACCATCACTCTTCACCCCCACCACCTGTCGACTCACCTTCCCTTTCTCCAAATTCCAATATATCCCCTCTCCACAACCCCCTTTCTTTTAACATCACATGCTCATCCACACCCGCCTCCCAATGGCAGGATGAGCAACAGGGAGTGCAAACATCATCTGCTCATCCATACCCGCCTCACAATGGCAGGATGAGCAACAGGGAGTGCAAACATCACCTGCTCATCCACATCTGCCTCCCAATGGCAGGATGAGCAACATGGAGTGCAAACATCACATGCTCATCCACATCCACCTCCCAATGGCAGGATGAGCAACAGGAAGTGCAAGCATCACATGCTCATCCACATCTACCTCCCAATGGAAGGATGAGCAACGGAGTGCAAACATCGACTGCTCATCCACATCCACCTCCCAATGGCAGGATGAGCAACAGGGAGTGCAAACATCACCTGCTCATCCACATCTGCCTCCCAATGGCAGGATGAGCAACATGGAGTGCAAACATCGCCTGCTCATCCACATCCCAATGGCAGGATGAGCAACAGGGAGTGCAATCATATGCTCATCCACATCCACTTCCCAATGGCAGGATGAGTAACAGGGAGTGCAAACATCGCCTGCTTATCCACATCCCAATGCCAGGATGAGCAACAGGGAGAGCAAACATCAGATGCTCATCCACATCCACATCCCAATGGCAGGATGAGCAACAGGGAGAGCAAACATCAAATGCTCATCCACATCTACCTCCCAATAGCAGGATGAGCAACAGGGAGTGCAAACATCACATGCTCATCCACATCCACCTCCCACTGGCAGGATGAGCAACAGGGAGAGCAAACATCGCATGCTCATCTACATCCACATCCCAATGGCAGGATGAGCAACAAGGAGTGCAAACGTCACATGCTCATCTACATCCACATCCCAATGGCAGGATGAGTAACATGGAGAGCAAACATCAAATGCTCATCCACATCTACCTTCCAATAGCAGGATGAGCAACAGGGAGTGCAAACATCACATGCTCATCCACATCCACCTCCCACTGGCAGGATGAGCAACAGGGAGAGCAAACATCGCATGCTCATCTACATCCACATCCCAATGGCAGGATGAGCAACAAGGAGTGCAAACGTCACATGCTCATCTACATCCACTTTCCAATGGCAGGATGAGCATCAGGGAGTGCAAACATCGTCTGCTCATCCACATCCACCTCCCGATGGCAGGATGAGCAACAGGGAGTGCAAACGTCACATGCTCATCTACATCCACTTTCCAATGGCAGGATGAGCAACAGGGAGTGCAAACATCGTCTGCTCATCCACATCCACCTCCCAATGGCAGGATGAGCATCAGGGAGTGCAAACATCGTCTGCTCATCCACATCCACCTCCCAATGGCAGGATGAGCAACAGGGAGAGCAAACATCGCATGCTCATCTACATCCACATCCCAATGGCAGGATGAGCAACAGGGAGTGCAAACATCGTCTGCTCATCCACATCCACCTCCCAATGGCAGGATGAGCAACAGGGAGTGCAAACATCGTCTGCTCATCCACATCCACCTCCCAATGGCAGGATGAGCAACAGGGAGTGCAAACATCGTCTGCTCATCCACATCCACCTCCAAATGTCAGGATGAGCAACAGCGAGTGCAAACATCATCAGACATATATCGGTCGTATTCGGACAGCAGGATTATGGATGTGTATGGTTCTACCCATGGATAGACCACGCACTGTAAATTTGTTGCACAAAAACAATGCAAACATGATTAGTTTTGATACTCCAGCATTTAACTTTTAAGTGCCAACTATTATGAAATAGTATGAATGGATTACTTGATTGCATGAAATGTATCTATTCCCAAGCTGTACAATAAAGTGAAGATGATACAGTAAGGTGCATTTCTGTTATAGTCTGAATGAGGATGGAGTGTAAAAGGAAACACTGATTCCTGGGAGAATATGTTCAACTTCGCAGAAAGTGAAGCGAGGTTTAGATGGAGAAAATAAAGCTTCAATTCAACAGTCTATGAAAATATATACAGTGAGTGAAGCAAACCAGAACGATGACGATATATGGATATTTCCATGAGAGGGAAAATAGGTTGGTAATGAGGCACTCATATCCAGAATGTTTAAGGGAAAATGTGTTGTGTATGTGTGTGTGTATGTGTGTATGTTGGGTTGATGCCCCTTTTTCTAATGTTGTGTTCCCTTCAAACCAAAACATTCATTAAACGATTGGAAGAAGACCTCGGGTTGGTGTGCAACTTATAGCGGCTACACTAAGCAACCACCGAAGCCTTCTGAATTGACTAATTCCGGTAGGGTCCCCATGCCCAGCTCTCACGTTACCTTCCCGGGTGATTCAGGCCCTCCCAGATGGGGAACCGTGCTCTCGACTTCCCACCTTTACCTATTTATTACGTACAGCCGAGCGAAACTGTAAGTGGGACGTTGGCCAAACTAGCACAACAATTCGATGGGGGTGCATCCTCCCATCTATTTATTACACACTACAGTCACGTGAAAAAGTAAGTACACCCCATGTAAAGTTTTGACTTTTTCAACATATTTCAACATATAGCTCTTTGATCTTCATTTCAACAATATTGATAGATAAAGGTGATATAATATAACAAATATCATGAAACATTTACATTTTGTAGTCCATTGTATAATTTAAATAAACATAAATGCAAATTTCGCATGTGGAAAAAGTAAGTACACCCTTGGCTCGAATCGGTGGTATTGCCCCCTTTGGCAGAAACAACCTCAAGTACGCGTTTCTTATAACTGTCTACCAGTCTCTGACATCGACTGGGAGAAATTTTTGCCCACTCCTCCATGCAGAATTCTTTCAACTGTGCGATGTTTGAGGGGTTTCTTGTATGCACAGCTCGTTTCAAATCCCCCCCAACATCTCGATGGGATTTAGATCCGGGCTTTGACTTGGCCATTCCAGAACCCTCCATTTCCTTCTTTTCAGCCATTCCTTGGTGGATTTACTGGTATGTTTAGGGTCATTGTCATGTTACAAGGTCCACCTTCGGTTGAGCTTCCAATTTCCGACAGATGGCCTCACATTATCCTCAAGCACCCTCTGGTACAATGAAGAATTCATAGTGGCTTCTATGATAGTGAGCTGCCCAGGCCCTGATGCAGCAAAGCTGCCCCAAACCATAATATTTCCACCACCATGCTTTACAGTTGGTATCAGGTTCTTGTGGTCAAATGCTTCTTTGGTTTTCGCCAAACATTTCCTCTGGTACTGTGACCAAATAGCTCTAACTTTGACTCATCTGTCCAGAGCACATTGTTCCAGAAGTGCTGGTCTTTGCCTAGGTGTTCATTGGCAAACTTTAGTCTTGCCCTGATGTTCTTTCTGGACAGCAAAGGTTTCCTCCTGGCACACCTCCCATGTAGATCAAATTTGTGCAGCCTCTTTCTAATGGTAGACTCATGCACTTTGACATCAACAGTGGCAAGAGCTACCTGTAGGTCCCGTGATGGCATTCTGGGGTTCTTAGAGACTTCTTTCAGCATCTTTCGGCCTGCTCTCGGACTGAAC
The DNA here is from genome assembly GCF_964187855.1 of Myxine glutinosa. Taxonomy (NCBI): domain Eukaryota; kingdom Metazoa; phylum Chordata; class Myxini; order Myxiniformes; family Myxinidae; genus Myxine; species Myxine glutinosa. The sequence goes on from NC_136269.1 coordinate 134,589,451, forward strand.
TTGCTGGGGCGGCCAGGCCTGAACAAGTTGGCAGTTGTTTGGAATCTTCTCCACTTGTAGATGATCATCCGGACAGTCGAATGATTGATTTCAAATTGTTTGGAGATCTTTTTAAATCCCTTCCCAGACTCGTCGGCATCCATAACCTTCTTTCTGAAGGTCTCAGAGAGCTCTTTTGATCTAGGCATGGTGATGCCGCACACTTCAACAACAAAGAGCAAACCAAACGAAATGTCTGAGGTTTAAATAAGACAGGTTCCTCCAAGATCCTCTCTAATGATGTTCAAATCATTTGCACCTGAGCTGGTGCACCTGATTCTAATTTTAGGTGTTAGAAGTAGTGATAAATGTGGGGGTGTACTTACTTTTTCCACATGCGAAATTTGCATTTATGTTTATTTAAATTATACAATGGACTACAAAATGTAAATGTTTCATGATATTTGTTATATTATATCACCTTTATCTATCAATATTGTTGAAATGAAGATCAAATAGCTGTATGTTGAAATATGTTGAAAAAGTCAAAACTTTACATGGGGTGTACTTACTTTTTCATGTGACTGTATGTCTAACCAATGGTGGAAACAGACAATCGAGCAAGTTGGAAACAGTTTATAAAGGAGGGATTTACAGGAACAAGTATTTGCAGAATGCAGTGTCACAAAGAACAGAACTTAGCCCTTGGTACATAAATAACCACACATTCTTACGCAACCTGAATCCGCAGTCTCAAGTTGGTCCCAAAGTGAGGGGTGAAGGAGGAAAGGGAGGAACGGGACGAAATGGAGAGTGATGTGGTGCAATGTGCCGGACTGCGTTTGCAATGTAAGCTCTAGCGGAGAGTATTGTTGCGAATATGGAATTTGGCCTCCATATCCGCTTGTAAATATTCCCCTATTTCTCCAATACTCCCCAACTTTCCCCAATCCCCCATTCCCTAGTCCCATTGCATGTAAATAACACTCAGTAGAGCCGACCTTCCCCTTATTCCCCCATTAAATGTCGTGCCCAGGTCCACCGCACCACACGTAGACAACTTTCGGACATCTTGCTAGTTATTCTTAGTCTATGTCAGTTAAGGCCTCGTTTCCATTAATTATGACTCTTCGTTGCACCAGAATGTGATTATATGGCACCAGTAGTGAGTTTAGGACCTTTCCCATACCTCCTCCCATCTTCTTCCCCCGTCTACAACAACAGAGGGGCACGGCGCTGCGCGGGGGGGAGTGTGCGTCCTCCCACCGGCTCGGTTAGCCGCCATCGACAATGCGCTCCAGACAACGCGCTCCAGACCATGCGCTCCACGGGGTTACCACAAAGGGGCTCCTTGTCAGCTCCTCGTCAAGGGCGGAGCCGGTAACCCCCCCCGCACGCACCCAATGAGAAGCAACGTGCCGATTCCACGAGGCGGAGCTAACGAGCCGAGGGCGTGTCACTCCCCGCCGGATATACGCGGCCCCGCGCCGGATGTGACGTGAGATTCGCCCCCAGCTGGAGAAAGAGGTACCTGCGAGCGCTGAGTCAGATGCGCCCCGCCTGAGAAAGAACGTTGCCTGCGATCGCTGAGAGAGAAAGACCCGCCTGAGAAAGAATGTCCCCGCATCTTTGGACCGGACTGTACCCTGCTTTGAGCCAAGAGTGCACCTTGAGCCATCGATACCCGCTTTCCTGCCATCAACCCCCGTGTGAGTCAGCCTTGTCCCGTTTACCTGTCGTCTGTCCGGGGTTAAGATAAGCCTGTGTCTAAGTGCCCATCTTTTCTGTGCTTTACCTCTAGCCCCTGTAATCTAACCTTTTCCGTACGAATATAATTGAGAATCGAAACATTAGTGTCTGTCATTATAATTCAGCCGTGTGTCTTCTTTTTCCTTATTGAGCCAGCGTGGCGCGGCTTCGTCAACGTTCGAGTACAATCGGGTAATTTGTGCGGACACGACGGCCATTCCGCTCGGCCCACCTTAACATCAAAGTCGTGTCTGTAACAATTGGTGTCGAGGAGTGAGATTCGGACCCGGGACTAAATTAGTTAGGCCCAAATTTTGGGAGGGAAAATCGATTCGGAGCGCGTACTGCGCTCGACAGAATCGATTCGGAGCGCGGTCCCGCGGTTACTGCGCTCGCCGAAATTATAACGAAAAAAAAAATAAAAAATTTGGATTTGTTCTACGAAACTCGAATTTTGAAAGTCGCGCTATGGCGGATCAAGACGGCTGGGGTCCGGTAGGGGAGAGTGAAGCAGGGTCGGTCCAGGACCAAATTGAGACACGTGAGGAGAGCGAAACAGCGGGGGTAGCAGACGCGCGAAATGGCGCCTCGCACATAGCTACGGCGGCCGCACCCGCTGCACAAGTGGGAGGGATGGCCCAGATGCAGGTCCTCATGGAGCAATTTATGGCGCAAATGCAGGCGTCCCTCAAACTGCAGAGTAACCAAATTGGGGTAATGAGGGACGAAGCGAGGGCTCAGAGTGAGCAATTGGGGGTAATGAGGGACGAAGCGAGGGGTACCGGTGAGGGGTTAGACAATAATTTTAAGGGATTAGACAAGAAATTTGGGAAGTTAGACGACAAATTTGAGGGGTTAGACAACGGGATAAAAGAGGTGAAAAATGGGTTAATGGGGGTAGAAAATAGAATGGCTGCCCAGGAGAATCAGATAGAGGGAGTGAAAAATGGGTTAATGGGGGTAGAAAACAGAATGGCCGCTCAAGAGAATCAAATGGAAGGGATGCAAAAGGGGTTAGAGGGGTTAGAAAACAGGATGGAAGGCAAATTGAGGGACATGAGGGACCAAGCGGAAAGGGAAGTTAACCAAATGGGGCAGCAGATAGAGGGGGTCAGAATGGGGGTAGAAGCCAAACTGGATGCTCACAGGGAGGAAATGGAGCAGATGAGGGTGGCATCTGGGCAGGAGATGCAAGTGATGGGAGAGGAGATCAGAAGAGGAGTGAGTGAGGAGATCGGAGGAGTGCGCGAGGAGGTGAGGCACTGTAAGGAGCACATGGAGAAGGAGGTGAGAAAGGGGACTGTAAAGTTACAAGGGGGCATAGAGGACCTGACGCAGGAGGTGGAGCAGCTAACAGAGGGACAAAAAGAACTAACGGGTCAGGTAAAGAAGAACACAGCGGTAATAGGAGGGTTAAAAGCGACACAAAATGACCTAAAAAATGACTTGGTAGCGACGAAGAGGGAATGTCAGATGGTACGTGAGGGACTGACAACGAGGTTGGACGAGGTGGTAGAGGTAATGGAGACGAAGGACCGGCAGGTGAGGACGCACCTGGAAACGGTCAAGGTAGCCTTAGAGGATGAGCTTGAGGAGACGTACCGGGGAATAAAAGAGGTGAAGTACAAATTAGAAGAAGTGGAAGAAGGGATGAGCGAAATTAAGAAGCGACGGAGAGGGGATAAGAAAGAGATAAAAGAGGAGATAAAAGAATTGGTCCAAAGTCTGTGTTTGGATCGTGATGATGTGCTCATTAACCGGATGAGGGATTCGCAGGTGATGGAGGAGAAGCGAAGAGGAAGAGGACCCGGTGTAAGTGGTGACCAATATGGTCGTGCGTATGATGCGCCAGGGGATTTAAGAAGCTTGGGGGTCGAGATAGACCCGGGTGTTCGTGAGAGGCCGTTGGTGAAGTGTGCGACAGGTCTGGTGTGCGAAAAAGGAGGTGTGCAAGAAAGTCCGACTCTGGGGTGTGTGAGGAAAAAGTGCGTGCCAAGGAGTAGTGAGGGTGCTGGCGAGAATGAGTCGGTCGTAGCGCGTGTGCGAGGGGGCACATGGAAGCGCGGTGTGGTGAGTGTTGCAGAGGGTGTGACGGGAGAGTGTGCGCGAGAAAGGTGTGTAACGGACGGGTGCATGAGGAAAGAGTGCGCTGTCAAAGGCAAGGAAGAATGCACACCTGTGGTGAGTGTTACAGAGGGTGTGACGGGAGAGTGTGCGCGAGGAAGGTGTGTGACGGACAGGTGCATGGGGAAAGAGTGCGCTGTCAAAGGCAAGGAAGAATGCACACCTGTGGTGAGTGTTACAGAGGGTGTGACGGGAGAGTGTGCGCGAGAAAGGTGTGTGACGGACAGGTGCATGGGGAAAGAGTGCGCTGTCAAGAGTAAGGGTGAGTGCGCTGTCAGGAATGGAGGTGAAAGTAGTGAGAGTGACAAGGAGAGTGAGTTGGTTGTGACAGGTGAGCGAGGATGTACACCTGGGATGGAAGGATGCACACCTGGAATGGTAGAGCGTGAGTGGGAATGCACGCTGGAGTTGGTGGTGAGGCACGTGGTTGGGTGTGCGAATGAGGGCACACCTGTGATTGTCACAGAGGAGGTGACCGAGGAGGGGGCGCGAAGCGGTGTATTGGTGAGGTGTGCGAGCAACGAATGTGTGCCAAAGTGTTCGGTGGTCAGGTGTGTGACCAAGGCTGTGAGTGGAATGAGAGTACCGAGGTGTGAAAGGAAAGGTACGAGGAGCATGGAGACGGCTGGATGTGTGAGCAAGGAACGGGCTGCGGGGTGTAAGAATCCAGGTGAAGCATCGACGGTAACCAGGTTAGAGGTTAGGTCGACTTTTAGCCGAAGCGGGCCCTCGGTGCGTGCCGGGCCTCGCTTTGAACGGCCGCGTCCGTGCTCCACTAGGTGGAGCGGGCAGCTGGATAGGAAGGGTCGTCATGGCGACCACGTTTTGTTGAGACGCGCCGGCAGGTCGAGATCGGGACATTGGATGGCTCCACGCCGAGGTGATGCGTGGGATCTCGGCCCGGGTAAGCCCCCGTCCCTGCACCGAGTGCCGGACGCATCCAGCCGCTGGCACAAAACAACCAGCATCCATTGCTTGGCTTTACGAAGCCGGGCTTTGGACAGGGATTGGCGCACCGAGAGGTATTAGTGAGTCGACTGGGTGATGAGGTTAGTGTTTTGGACCCAAAATTAGAGAAAAACAAAATTTGATGATTGGCAAGGGATTGGCAGTAGTGATTGGCAGATGATGGGTAGTGATTGGCAAATTTTTGATTTGTTGAAATTTGATGTGCAAAATTGGTAGTGAGAGACCCCCGGTGGGTAAGGGTGGCATCCCTGCCACCCTTCCCATGGGGGGGCAAAGGAGCAATAGCTTATGGGGTGTATGGCAGTGAAAACTAGCCCGGGTGGGTTAGGATATTGTGTGTAGGGATCTAGAGAAGATGACCTTAGGTAACGTTAAGGTTAGTTAGTGACTGATACCTGTAGTGGGGACGCAGGTAGATTAGTGTGGATGATAATGACGTGGGAGCGCAATAGTTTAAAGGGACGACTGGGAAGCGCAAGTTTCAGAAGGGAGTAGTTAGCTGAGATGATGCCGTGTGTGTGAGGATGGAACAGGTGTGATTGCACAGGTGTGCAACTGGACAGGTGTGTGGAGCAGTGTGTGAGTAGTGAGTGTGTGGATCAGCGCGAATGCGCTTGGGGAGAGAAGGGTGCAGGTGGCACCAGGTGTGAGAGCACAGGTGTGCAAATACAGGTGTGTGGAGAGAGTTGGAGTAAGTGGTACGGAGTGGTGTGCATGGTGTGAAGGTGTGAATGGGGGAAGAGTGGACCCCCATCACGGATACCCGGGGCGGGTAGTGTAAGTGTTAGGTAGAGGGTACAGGTAAATTGTGGATGGATATTGGCATTTGTGGTGCGGTTGCAGAATGGTGTTGTGAATGGGTGCATTAGTGTTGTGGAAATGGCTGGGCGTGTAGCCTGTTAGTGTGTGTAGTTGGTTGGGCACTCCACCACTGTGAGGATGTCGGCCAGGTGAGGCCGCAGGTGGGCTCTGGGAGCCGGTAGAGTTGTGGATGGGGCCCGAGGATCCAGAGGACGGACCCGGGTAGCCCAGTGCCAGAGAGGGCACCGAGTGGGGAGAGAGCCAGAGGGCCTTCCCCAGGTAGTTAGGTTAGGGTGAGGAGCAGGTAAGCTCGGAGGCAACTGCAGTGGTGGAGGTGTACAGGTGGGTAGACCCACTGGGAGAGGTACACGTCGCAGCCCTGAAATTGTGCGAGGGCACCGAGAGATGAATCGGGGGAGTGAGACCCCAAATTGGAAAGCACCACAGTTTGGCCAATGGGAATTGGTTTTTAGAACCCATAGTGTAAGAGGGCCAATGGTTTGGCCGGAGAAAGACCCCGGGTAGTGTAAAGTTGTTAAAGTCATTTAGGAAATAGTTAGGATTGATGAACCTGTCGCACCATACGCAGCCACTTACCTGTGGTGATGATGATGACTCCACACCTGTGTTTTCTTTGTTTTGTTGCAGGAGATGAATCGCTGTGTGGATTTGTGAGACGCATCACGACGTGGATGAGACATTGGGGTGATTCCATCTCTCCCTCCCTAGGAGGGACTGATGATGAATTGGTAATGGCAAATTATGATGTTGAGTTGGAGATGGCAAATTTGATTGGTTAGGAGGGAGAGAAGACGAATTTGGTATATGGGAGGAACGGGGAAGACAGTAGGGATGTTTGTTGATTTGTAAAGTAGATGTTTATGGGTAGTGTTGTGTTGTGTGGATACAGTAAGGGGTAAGGGAGGGGCCATGTAGGTTACCTGGTGGGGGGGGGGGGCGTACGATAGGAAAGTACCTGTCTCACCTGGTTCCCATGTGCCCCCAGTGTGCATCACCTTACATTGCGTGCACATTTGCGCCCTTACCACCTTACTCACTTGTTTCTTCTTTTGTCTCCCACCTCCGAGGATCTGGCTTTGGGGTAGAGAGAGAGGAGAGAGAGGTGCTGGCTACGCAGTTGTGGGCCTGCACTATCGATGTTGGCAAGCGCGCTCTCTCTATGCATAACATCTGCATGTGTTCCTCCAAAAACAGGTCCTGGATCGTAGTGTAAATAGCAGCGTAGTCTTGTAAATAATGCTCCCTACCGGCTGTATGTGTAGTTTGAGAATTCTTTCCGGATTCGGTTATCCTGTGGGTGTGTTTCTGTGAGGAGAAGGGTGCAACGTCGCAGGGGGACATATTTACTCATTTGTGAACATCTGTAAAACTGTCGCACTCAGGGTAGAGTTAATAGTAGAGGGAACTACATTGCGTGCCACACTAAAGTAGGTAAAAATTTATCGGGTCGGGACGCCCCGAGGGTAGAGAAGGGTGCAATGTTGCGAATATGGAATTTGGCCTCCATATCCGCTTGTAAATATTCCCCTATTTCTCCAATACTCCCCAACTTTCCCCAATCCCCCATTCCCTAGTCCCATTGCATGTAAATAACACTCAGTAGAGCCGACCTTCCCCTTATTCCCCCATTAAATGTCGTGCCCAGGTCCACCGCACCACACGTAGACAACTTTCGGACATCTTGCTAGTTATTCTTAGTCTATGTCAGTTAAGGCCTCGTTTCCATTAATTATGACTCTTCGTTGCACCAGAATGTGATTATATGGCACCAGTAGTGAGTTTAGGACCTTTCCCATACCTCCTCCCATCTTCTTCCCCCGTCTACAACAACAGAGGGGCACGGCGCTGCGCGGGGGGGAGTGTGCGTCCTCCCACCGGCTCGGTTAGCCGCCATCGACAATGCGCTCCAGACAACGCGCTCCAGACCATGCGCTCCACGGGGTTACCACAAAGGGGCTCCTTGTCAGCTCCTCGTCAAGGGCGGAGCCGGTAACCCCCCCCGCACGCACCCAATGAGAAGCAACGTGCCGATTCCACGAGGCGGAGCTAACGAGCCGAGGGCGTGTCACTCCCCGCCGGATATACGCGGCCCCGCGCCGGATGTGACGTGAGATGCGCCCCCAGCTGGAGAAAGAGGTACCTGCGAGCGCTGAGTCAGATGCGCCCCGCCTGAGAAAGAACGTTGCCTGCGATCGCTGAGAGAGAAAGACCCGCCTGAGAAAGAACGTCCCCTCCGAGCGCTGTGACCTCCCCGCATCTTTGGACCGGACTGTACCCTGCTTTGAGCCAAGAGTGCACCTTGAGCCATCGATACCCGCTTTCCTGCCATCAACCCCCGTGTGAGTCAGCCTTGTCCCGTTTACCTGTCGTCTGTCCGGGGTTAAGATAAGCCTGTGTCTAAGTGCCCATCTTTTCTGTGCTTTACCTCTAGCCCCTGTAATCTAACCTTTTCCGTACGAATATAATTGAGAATCGAAACATTAGTGTCTGTCATTATAATTCAGCCGTGTGTCTTCTTTTTCCTTATTGAGCCAGCGTGGCGCGGCTTCGTCAACGTTCGAGTACAATCGGGTAATTTGTGCGGACACGACGGCCATTCCGCTCGGCCCACCTTAACATCAAAGTCGTGTCTGTAACAGTATGATATGCGTGTCAGTATGATATGCGTAGAGGAGAGTATGATCTATGTGATATGTGTGCCAGTGCTCTGCCCAGAAGGTTCAAGAGGGTGATCATTGATAACTCTTTTGCTCGCTCTTTTGTACATCTCAGGTAGACAAATTAGAAAGGCTGGACTGCAAGGAAAGATCGTGTATGTCAGTGTGTAAGGCCACTGCGTCCAGGACCTCGTGCTGCCGTTCACTCATGGAGATCCGCCATGAAGCACCTGATCCCGTCTCGTTCCTTTAGACCAATGCAGTTCTCATCGTTGTTGCATTCCCTGGGTGCAAGCAAGCCCTGTTTTGTGGAAAGTACTGTGGCGGGCACAAGGGACAATAATTCCACGCACCAGTGGGTGGTGCGAGCGTCCAGGCGGGGAACGAAAATGCAAGCCCCGCCTTTCGACCGATCGGCCACACCCGGGGGAAAGGCGTGGCCTCGGGACATATATGCGGGCTCTAAGCTCGAGCCCGCCCAGTGCTGAAGTGCGAGCTCTTAATAAAGACTCTTTGTTTGAACCAACGCGTTGTGGCCTACCTCTCTGGCAATCGAGTCGTGTGTACACAGCACCACACTGGTGACCCCGATTGGTTCAGCCGTTGCTGACCCCCGAACGCGCCATGGCTACCAACGCCATCGCCGTCAAACTCCCGGAGTTTTGGGAAGCACAAGCCGACGTTTGGTTTGTGCAGGCTGAAGGTCAATTTCAGCTCCGAGGCATCACGGCGGACGAGACCCGATACTACCACATGGTCACCGCCCTCGAGCCCGGCACTGCCGCCCGAGTCGTGTCCATCCTTCGGCGCCCGCCGAGTGACAAGTACGAGGCGCTCAAACGTCTCCTCCTCGCCACGTTCGGGCTCACGGAGATCGAACGGGCCGACCGCCTCCTGGACCTTCCCGCCCTCAGCGACACACGACCATCCGTCCGGATGGATTTCATGCTGTCGCTGCTTGGAGACCAGCGCCCGGATTTCTTGTTCCGCGCACTTTTTCTCCGCCAGCTACCGATACAGGTGCACCTTGCGCTGGCCGGTTCCAACATCACAGAACCCCGTGCCCTGGCCGGAGAGGCCGACAAGTTTTTCGCGGCCTGCGACACGCGGTCGGTTAACGGTGCTGCCGTAGTGGATCCCGGGGCAGAGGCCACAGCGCCCCCGGCTTCCCTCGTGGCCGCTGCTGCAACCCACCCAATACCGCCGCCGCCACCACCACGGCCGCCGCGGCCGTCACCGCCGCAAACCTGGTGCTACTACCACGCCAGGTTCGGCCGCAAGGCTAAAACGTGTCGCCCGCCATGCTCTTTTGACGGGTCGGGAAACGACCGGGCCGGCGCTCATTTGCGGCCCTGAGCGTCGGCCATTCCGGCAGCCTCCTGTTCATCACGGACACCTTGTCCGGGCACCGTTTCCTTTGCGACACAGAAGCGCAGGTAAGCGTCCTCCCTGCCTCCGCGTCTGACAAGCAAGCCGAGGGCCGGGGCCCCGCTTTGCTTGCCACCAACGGTACACCCATCTGCACATTCGGGAAGCGTTGCCTCTCACTGCGGTTCGGAGGGCAGCGCTTTCAATGGTCGTTCGTCACCGCCAGCGTGCCAATGGCCCCTGCTCGGTGCGGACTTCCTATGTGCGCATGGCTTGTTGGTCGACGTTAAGCGCAGACGTCTCGTCCAGGCCGAAACCTTCAGCTCGCTCGCTTGTTCACTGAGCGGCTCACCGAGCGGCTTGCCAAGCGGCTTGCTGAAAGGTTCCGTCCCGGCGAGTTTAGTTTGCACGCTTCCAGCAGCGGATGACTTTACCCGCCTCCTAGCCAGTTTCCCGGCCTCCACGCGGCCCACCTTCTCAGCGGTGGCCGTTAGACACGGGGTGGAGCACCATCTACCCACGGTCGGGCCGCTGGTCTATGCCCAGGCACGCCGACTCGAACCCACGAAGCTCGCCGTGGCGAAGGCGGAGTTCGCCACGCTGGAACGGCTGGGTATCGTGCGGCACTCAAACAGCGCTTGGGCCTCTCTGCTGCACATCGTGCCGAAGCCCAGGGAGGATGGCGGCCGTGCGGTGACTACCGCCGGCTCAATGATGCCACCACCCCCGACCGCTACCCGGTCCCGCATATCCAGGACTTTTCCGCCCGGTTGACAAACACGACCGTGTTTTCCAAGGTGGACCTCATCCGGGGCTACCACCAGATCCCCGTCCAACCGGGCGATGTCCCGAAGACGGCCATCATCACCCCTTTCGGCCTCTTCGAGTTCCTGCGAATGCCTTTCAGGTTGAAGAATGCGGCCCAGGCGTTCCAACGGCTTATGGACAGCATCTTGTGCGACTTACCTTTCCTCTATGTCTACCTGGACGACATCCTAGTCGCGAGCGCGTCCCGGGAGGAGCACCTGCTCCACCCCCACAAGCTTTTCGAATGCCTGGGCCAGCATGGCCTAATCATCAACCCCGCAAAGTGCCGTTTCGGCGTCGCCACCATCGACCTCTTGGGGCACCGCATCACCAGGCACGGGGCCGTCCCTTTACCGGCCAAGGTAGAGGCGGTCAGGGATTTCCCGTGACCCCGCACGATCAAGGGGCTCCAAGAGTTCCTGGGCATGGTAAATTTTTACCACCGCTTTGTGCCCCACGTCGCCCAGCTCCTCCGCCCCCTGCACGAGGCCCTCCGGGGTAAGCCAGGCAAAGGTGACATCGCCTGGTTGGAGCCGATGGCAGCGGCGTTTGCGGGCGCAAAGCTGGCCCTGGCCAACGCCACCATGCTGGCGCACCCGGCGCCCGATGCACCGATCGCCCTCACCACCGACGCGTCGGACTACGCGGTGGGCGCGGTGCACGAGCAGTGGGTGTGTGGTGCTTGGCAGCCGCTGGCGTTTTTTAGCCGGCAGCTTCGCCCGCACGAACGCCGCTACAGCACCTTCGACCGCGAGCTGCTCGGGCTCCACCTGGCGGTCCGACACTTCCGCCATCTGCTGGAGGGCCGCCCGTTCACGGCTTTCGTCGACCACAAGCCCCTTGTGTTCGCGATGGCCAAGGTCGCTGAGCCATGGTCGGCATGGCAGCAGCGTCAACTCTCTGCCGTGTCCGAGTATACGACGGACATCCGTCATGTGGCGGGTAAAGACAACCCGGTGGCGGATTGCCTTTCCCGGTCCGTCGCGCACGCGGTCCACCTCGGGATCGACTATGCCCGGATGGCGGAGGACCAGACCGCCGACCCCGGTGTCCAGGCCTTGCGGACCACCGTCACGGGCCTCCGCGTCACTGAGGTGCCGTTCGACGCCGCGGGCGCGGCCCTCCTGTGCGACGTCTCCCTCGGCCGGCCTCGCCCCATCATGCCCGCTGGCTGGCAGCGCCCAGTGTTCGACGCCATCCACGGCCTGTCCCACCCGGGCACTAAGGCCTCCCAGAAGCTCGTCGCGGTGAAGTTCGTCTGGCATGGCCTCAGGAAGGACGTCCGCGACTGGGCCAGGACGTGCCTCGCTTGCCAGCGCGCAAAGGTCCACCGCTACACCCAGGCCCCGTTTGCGGTGCCCGAGCGTCGGTTTGACCATGTGCACGTCGACTTGGTGGGACCTCTGCCCCCCTCGCGGGGGTTCACCCACCTCCTCACCATGGTGGACCGCACTACACGGTGGCCGGAGGCCGTCCCATTGGCGGCGACGTATGCGGCTGATGTGGCGCAAGCCTTCATCGCCACTTGGGTTGCCCGGTTCGGTGCCCCCTCGGACACCTCGTCCGACCGCGGCCCCCAGTTCACCTCGGAGCTCTGGGGCGCGGTGGCGCAAGGGCTTGGCGTAAAACTACACCGCACCACGGCCTACCACCCCCAGGCCAATGGCCTGTGTGAGCGCTTTCATCGCTCGATGAAGGCCGCGCTCTGGGCCAGCCTCCGCGACGGCAGCTGGGCCGACAGGCTCCCGTGGGTCCTGCTGGGCCTCAGGACGGCGCCCAAGGACGACCTGCGTGCGTCCTCGGCGGAGCTGGTCTTCGGGCAACCACTGCGGGCACCGGGCGAATTTATCCCCGACTCCACGGCTCTTTGGTCTACGGCGCAACAGCGTTCCACCCTGCAGGAGACCGCCCGGAGGTTCGCCCCGGTGCCGATGGCACACCACGGTTGCCCGCCTTCCCACGTCGCCCCGGAGCTTCGCACGGCGGAGTACGTCTTCGTCCGGCACGACGCCCACCGGGCACCACTACGGCCCCCGTACGATGGGCCCTTCCGCGTGCTGGAGACCGGGGATAAATATTTCACCGGCGACATCGGCGGTGCCCCGGATCGTATCTCCGTGGACTACCTCAAGCCGGCCCACCTTGATCTGGACCACCCCCCGCAAGCAGCTCTGCCTCCGCGTCGAGGCCGCCCCCCGGCGGTCGGACCCCCAGCACCCCCCAGCCCCGCCGTCCCGCTACCCCCCAGCCCTGCACGCATCGCCAGGGGGGCGTTTCGGCCGGGTCATCCGGCTTCCCCGCAAACTCACCCTTCAGGTGCGCGGGAATTCTGGGGAGGCGCGTGTGGTGGGCACAAGGGACAATAATTCCGCGCACCAGTGGGTGGCGCGAGCGTCCAGGCGGTGAACGAAAATGCATGCCCCGCCTTTCGACCGATCGGCCACGCCCGGGGGTAAGGCGTGGCCTCGGGACATATATGCGGGCTCTAAGCTCGAGCCCGCCCAGTGCTGAAGTGCGAGCTCTTAATAAAGACTCTGTTTGTACCAACACGTTGTGGCCTACCTCTCTGGCAATCGAGTCGTGTATGCGCAGCACCACAGTACCATCTTTTATGGGGTTTGGGGCGAGATGTGGTCTCTGGGAGCAAAGATCACTGCAACACCCTTTGATCCACTCATGCTGCGTTCCCATTGGTGTGCGTGGCCCATAGCTGCTCAGAGGTTCGATCAGCAACATTCGTCCAGCCGCCAAGTGTTTGGCCATGTAGCTTTCTTTTCCCCATTGCTTGTTTTCTTTGCACTTTCCCTCACCAGTAGCACAGAACGGATGCCAAAATGGCTTTGAATGTGTGTGTTTTTAATGCAATGTTATGCGTGGATGTTGTCATGTGTGCATGATTTCGCTGTGGGAAGGTGGGGGTAGAGGAGAGGGTTAAGAGAGACGTGGAAAAAGGATTGAAATGGATTGGAAGGGATTGATGAGGGGAATTCCGACTCTGCTATCCAAAAACTCCCCCGTCCCTGAAACGAAGGGAAAAGCAACCCAAGTAAACACAGTTACTCGGAAGATATCTAAACTACTGATGCCTTATGTGTTGAATGCGACAACCGCAACAATATTTTGTGTACATACAGTACATATTTGAACGGTCATGTCTGGAGTTTGATTGTGACCTCACTAAAACTGTCAGATGGCAGGGTGTTTAATGACAGAGTACCATCCCTCAGATGGACGTTAAGCTGGGTGGCCCATCTGCTAGCTTCCATTAAATATCCCACGGTGTCCTTCACTGAAGAACTTCACTGAATTGGGAAGAACGGTTCCCAATTCTGACCCTACACTACAGGTAGCAAATGGTGTGATCTTCTTAGATATCCCTTGAGATCAAGTTGCACTATTTGGTATTTCAGAATGTGGTTGCTGTGTGTTGAGCAGCTACCTTACTCCACAAAAATTCACAATTCCATGTGTTCCTACATTATGTGTGAACACCCACCTTCAGATCTGAATGCCAACCATGGAATAGCTCCAGGAATTTTCTTCTTTCGAGAACGATCATTCATGTTATGCAAAATAATTACCAAAGCTGGTAGTGATTCGACTTTCTCGATTCGAAATGAGATCTAAAATATTCCTTCCAATTTCTCCTATTCGTCTTTATTCCGATGCAAGGCAAATTAGTTGGAGTGAATTATGGGACATCGTCCTGCTCGCCACGCTGCAGCCCTTTCCATACAATTCATTACACACCAGGATCCATCCTTCATGTGATCTCGCGTCGACACCACTCTCACCCTCTCGTTGCACTGGAAGAGCCTCGCAGTGTGGTGGTTGAGCCACATGGTGTGGAGGTGCCTGGAGGAGGTTCTCACTCTGTTGCCTGTGCTTATATTATCCTCGATTGGCCTCTTATTCCTGTCGGCTCGACCATTGCACGCGCACGCACAGGGCCAATGCACTTACTGGAAATGCAGCTGAAGTGGAATGCCTGGCATGCCTCTGAATGCAGAGCGACAGGAACACAGCAAGAAATTGTTTGGACCTGAAGTCATTATAGGTCGTGAGAACGCTAATTGAGCTACTGAGAACTAAAGTGGACAACACCACATGATATAACTTTTGATTTGGACTGGTCCAAAGTTCAGGCTCCCGTTTAGAATCTCATTGAACAAAGATCAGAATCGGCTTCAAACATTTTGTTTAGAACTGCCATGAACACCTCAGGTGTGAACTGACCTTGAAAGATTGCTTTTGTGGACGTAACTCAAGGCAGGCCCGGATGTGGGATTGGGACAGCGAGGTTTACTTCTCAGGGGCCCTGGATGTGGTACAGCGAGGTTTACTTCTCAGAGATCCCTGATGTAGGATAGTGAGGTTTACTTCTCAGGGGTCCGGATGTGGCACAGCGAGGTTTACTTCTCAGGGGTCCCGGATGTGGGACAGCGAGGTTTACTTCTCAGGGGCCCCAGATGTGGTACAGCGAGGTTTACTTCTCAGGGGCCCCAGATGTGGTACAGCGAGGTTTACTTCTCAGGGACCCTGGATTTGGGACAGCGAAGTTTACTTCTCAGAGATCCCTGATGTAGGATAGTGAGGTTTACTTCTCAGGGGTCCTGGATGTGGTACAGCGAGGTTTGCTTCTCAGGGGTCCTGGATGTGGTACAGCGAGGTTTACTTCTCAGGGGCCCCAGATGTGGTACAGCGAGGTTTACTTCTCAGGGGCCCCAGATGTGGTACAGCGAGGTTTACTTCTCAGGGGCCCTGGATGTGGGAAAGCGAGGTTTACTTCTCAGGGGCCCTGGATGTGGGACAGCAAAGTTTACTTCTCAGGGGTCCTGGATGTGGGACAGCGAGGTTTATTCTCAGGGGCCCCAGATGTGGTACAGCGAGGTTGACTTCTCAGGGGCCCTGGATGTGGGAAAGCGAGGTTTACTTCTCAGGGGCCCTGGATGTGGGACAGCAAAGTTTACTTCTCAGGGGTCCTGGATGTGGGACAGCGAGGTTTACTTCTCAGGGGCCCCAGATGTGGTACAGCGAGGTTGACTTCTCAGGGGCCCTGGATGTGGGAAAGTGAGGTTTACTTCTCAGGGGCCCTGGATGTGGGACAGCAAAGTTTACTTCTCAGGGGTCCTGGATGTGGGACAGCGAGGTTTACTTCTCAGGGGCCCCAGATGTGGTACAGCGAGGTTGACTTCTCAGGGGCCCTGGATGTGGGAAAGCGAGGTTTACTTCTCAGGGGCCCTGGATGTGGGACAGCAAAGTTTACTTCTCAGGGGTCCTGGATGTGGGACAGCGAGGTTTACTTCTCAGGGGCCCCAGATGTGGTACAGCGAGGTTGACTTCTCAGGGGCCCTGGATGTGGGAAAGCGAGGTTTACTTCTCAGGGGCCCTGGATGTGGGACAGCAAAGTTTACTTCTCAGGGGTCCTGGATGTGGTACAGCGAGGTTGACTTCTCAGGGGCCCTGGATGTGGGACAGCAAAGTTTACTTCTCAGGGGCCCTGGATGTGGGACAGCAAAGTTTACTTCTCAGGGGCCCTGGATGTGGGACAGCAAAGTTTACTTCTCAGGGGCCCCAGATGTGGTACAGCGAGGTTGACTTCTCAGGGGCCCTGGATGTGGGAAAGCGAGGTTTACTTCTCAGGGGCCCTGGATGTGGGACAGCAAAGTTTACTTCTCAGGGGTCCTGGATGTGGTACAGCGAGGTTTACTTCTCAGGGGCCCCAGATGTGGTACAGCGAGGTTTACTTCTCAGGGGCCCCGGATGTGGTATATTGAGGTTTAGTCTCAAGGGCCCTGGATGTTCGATTGTGAGGTTTACTTCTCAGGGTCCCCAGATGTGGGATATTGGGGTTTAGTCTCAAAGGCCCCGGATGTGCGATATTGAGGTTTAGTCTCAGGGGCCCCAGATGTGCGATAGTGAGGTTTACTTCTTCGGGACCCACTTTACTAAGTCACTTTTAAAAACATACACGTCGAAGGTCACAAGTTCCTCTCTTCTCCTGCTTGTGCAACCTCCTTCCTCAGTCTGTTAAATCCCATTCGTCCCTCTACGGCTTCAGGTTGGTGGTGCACCACCACCTCACATCATTCTCCATTGCTGCATATTAAATTTTTTGTCTTCCTCGAAGTCCCTGCCCCATCATCCATCTCCAGGTTGCTCTTTCCTTCCTTCGTCATCATCCTCAGGTCATCCATTTATTGTATCTACCTGTTGTCCCACTGTTAGTGCATTGCCTTCTACCCCACTGTCAACCACCTCACTCTTCCAGTCGCCTTGACTTTGTCGACCAGCAAAAAGAAAAAAGTATTTTTTCCTGTGAAAACTATTTTTACTTTGCAATAAGCCTAACCAACGTGCAAAACGTTAGGGATTTGCACAACTAATCGCACACATCTCCCTCGATGATCATGTTTATGTGATATTCTGAGCAGTTTAAAAAGCTGTTACAAATCCCTCTTTACTGAAGTCTTTTATTCGTGTTCCTTACGGGTTTCTCTCAGACACAAACCATCTTGATCAGGCGATGTTGGGATCGCAACGCGGCGGTTTTGTTGGGATCAATTTGCTCGGGATCGAGCACGACGTTCATGCGCGAGAGGGGAGGGGTAGGTGGGAGTGCGGAGGGTCTGATATAGCGCAAAGCAGGTGTCGTTCCGTGCCAGACGAGTCGGGCAGGTAAAAACACACAAATATGCAATTTACACGCACACACACATGCATACATACATACACAAACATATATATATATATATACACACACACACACACACACAAACATATATATACACACACACACACACACACACACATACAAACATACACACACACACACACACACACACACACACACATCTCATTTTCCACACGTTTACCTTCTCCACCCCTTTATTCTCTCCCACGTTTCCTCTGCACACCCACCCGCTCGACCCTTCACTTCTTTCGCTGTGGCGTCGATAAAGCAAACCCATTCGGTAAAGAATCTTCACATTAGCCACGGAGTTGTAAGGCTGAACGTGCAAAGAGAGTGCAGTTACACACACACGAACATGAAGCAGCGAAAATAAAACATCCCGAAACGTCTGCGCATGTCGGATGAACGAGGCGAGACAGATGGGTCGACGCATTGTCGGGGTCCATTTGTGTCAGACTCCCACATTCCGTTCGCTCACTCTCTCTCTCTCTCTCTCTCTCTCTCTCCTCTCCCCTCTCCCCTCTCCCCTCTCCCCTCTCCCCTCTCCACCCGTGCCCGACACACTGAGAGAAAATCCTCTATCGATCTCAGAGTAGCCTCGATGACGTCATTGTCTCATCAGGTACCACATCACCTGTCATGCCTGGACTTGAACTCACAAGGCAGGCATACCGTCCGCGTGGAACGGAAAAATCGAGATGAAACCACGGAAGCGAAATCGCTCAAAGCTACCAGTTTCATAAAAATGTAAATTTCACTCTTTCTCGCTCTCTCCCTCCATCTCTCTCCCACTCTCCCTCCATCTCTCTCCCACTCTCTCTCCATCTCTCTCCCTCCACTCTCTCTCCATCTCTCTCCCACTCTCTCTCCATCTCTCTCTCCATCTCTCTCCCTCCTCCACTCTCTCCCACTCTCTCTCCCTCCTCCACTCTCTCCATCTCTCTCCATCTCCCTCCACTCTCTCCCCATCGCTCTCCATCTCCCTCCATCTCTCTCCCACTCTCACCATCTCTCTCCCTCCACTCTCCCTCCACTCTCCCTCCATCTCTCTCCCACTCTCTCTCCCACTCTCCCCATCTCTCTCCATCTCCCTCCACTCTCTCTCCATGTCTCTCCATCTCCCTCCATCTCTCTCCCACTCTCTCTCCCACTCTCTCCATCTCTCACCCACTCTCTCTCCATTTCCCTCCACTCTCTCTCCACCTCTCTCCCTCCTCCACTCTCTCCCACTCTCTCTCCCTCCTCCACGCTCTCCATCTCCCTCCATCCATCTCTCTCCCACTCTCTCTCTCCATCTCTCTCTCTCCTCCACTCTCTCCATCTTCCTCCACTTTCTCTCCATCTCTCTCCCACTCTCTCTCCCTCCTCCACTCTCTCCCCCTCCTCCACTCTCTCCACTCTCTCCATCTCTCTCCCACTCTCCCCCACTCTCTCTCCCTCCTTCACTCTCTCCATCTCTCTCCCACTCTCTCTCCCTCCTCCACTCTCTCCATCTCTCTCCCTCCTCCACTCTCTCAATCTCTCTCCCTCCTCCCTCCCTCCTCCACTCTCTCCATCTCTCTCCCACTCTCTCTCCCTCCTCCACTCCCTCCATCTCTCTCCCACTCTCTCTCCCTCCTCCACTCTCTCTCCATCCTCCACTCTCTCCCTCCTCCACTCTCTCCATCTCTCTCCCTCCTCCACTCCCTCCATCTCTGTCCCACTCTCTCTCCCTCCTCCACAAAGGCGTGTGTGTGTATGTATGTATGTGTGTGTGTGTGTGTGTGTGTGTATTGTGTGCAGGAGATGCACATAGCAATGTGAGAGATTGAGGCCATTTTTACATAGGTTGTGTAGCGGTTACCGCTGGATGCACACAATCGCCTTGCACCGGCCAGAACACGGCCAGACGCGCCTCTCCCGGGCACGCCCGAACCTCCCGGGCACGCCCGGTCTCGTCTTTCCCGGGCACGCCCGCTCTCGCCTTTCCAGGGCTCGCCCAGAGCGTCCGGGCATGCCCGCTATCGTCTTTCCCGGGCACGCCCGGTCTCGTCTTTCCCGGGCACGCCCGGTCTCGTCTTTCCCGGGCACGCCCGGTCTCGTCTTTCCCGGGCACGCCCGCTCTCGCCTTTCCAGGGCTCGCCCAGAGCGTCCGGGCATGCCCAGCCTCGACTTGCCAGGGCTCGCCCAAAGCGTCCGGGCATGCCCGCTCTCGTCTTTCCCGGGCACGCCCGGTCTCGTCTTTCCCGGGCACGCCCGGTCTCGTCTTTCCCGGGCACGCCCGGTCTCGTCTTTCCCGGGCATGCCCGCTCTCGCCTTTCCAGTGCTCGTCCAGAGCGCCCGGGCACGCCCAGCCTCGACTTGCCAGGCCGCAGCCAAACACGCCCGGGCAGGTCCAGACTCGCCTTTCCAAGGCTCGCCCTTGACACCCGGGCATGCCCGGTATAGCTTTTGCCGGGCAAACTTCCCGACATAAATGTGTATATATATTGCTGCCCGATAAACGGGCTTGTGAGAATACCTGAGCTGTTTTGTTTCAATAAAGCAACTCGGACGAATTCCGTCTTTGGTCGCGTCAATTCTTTCGACTCGCGTTGGAGCGCAGCTCCTTCAGTATGATGGTTTGTGTGGTCACTTACAACTAGGTTTGAGCTAGAAGGGATCAAGGAGTAAGGAACAGCAATTTCTCTGTATATAAAGGCAGGTGAAGGTGAAGGTGAAGGTGAAGAATGAGTTTTGTTGGGGGGGAAAAAACACAAAAAAGCATGCAATGTTAAACAAAACAGCTTCATGATAGTTAGATCAATAAAGCCTGATGGTGGTGAGATGGAGAGGTCTCCACGGACTATGCACAACAACTCAATTGGAGCAATCGCAAACGGTGCTGAGAGTTTGCGAACGCTTCCATCGACCCCGGTCTTTGGTGGTCATTTCCCATTTAATAGTCTCATCAGCAACTCACACCAGTTGATTAAAAACCGAGGGACAGGTGATGGAGATGGAGAGGGTGCGATGAGTAGATTGGGTGGCAGAGACAGGTCCAGGGAAGCAATTTCACAGGTGGCTGCGATGGGCTGCGCAACAAGGAGTCCGGGGGAGTGAGGGGGGCAGTGGAGATAACAACATGGCTAATAAAGAGAAAGACACATAAATAGGTTTTTAGGGAGTACGTATGTATGTGTTCATGTATAGTTTAGAGGTATGCGCACTCACCTTTGAGCTCTCTACCATGGGTTCGAATCTCAACCAAGGTATCACCCTTGTGTTTCGCAGGTGGAGCGAGGCATCGCTGTGAAGCTGGAGGACCCTTCTACCGCCACTGGTTGGTGGAGGATGTTAAAGATCCAGGTACAAGTGGTGGCCTGGTCTTCCTGGATATCCCTGACATCGGGGTACACCGCTTACTATCCAAGTGTGTTTGTTTGTTGACTGAGCAACAGCTCATACACTATAAACAAATTCACTTTCCCAGGTTGTTTTGCACGTCACATGTCAACGTCTGTGTTCTTCTACAAAGGGCAACGATAATGCGTGTATTTCTCTTTACAGTGACTTCAGAAAGTATTCACACCCCTTGATACTTTCACACTTTGTTGTATTGCAGCCTGAATTTAAAATGGATTAAATTTAAAATTTTTGTCATTCATCTACACATAATACCCCGTAATGCCAGTGGATATTTTTTTCAGAATTTTTTTACAAAAGAATTTAAAATGAAAAGCTGAGATTTTTCTACAACTTGATTGGAGTCTTCATGAGTCCATTTCAGTTGAATGGACATGATTCAGAAAGAAACACACCTTTCTATATAAGGTACTACAGTTGTCAGTGCATGTCAGAGCGGAAATTCAATTATTAAGTCAAAAGAACTGTCCGGGGAACTCCGAGATAGAATTTTGAGGAAGCATAGATGTGGGGAAGGGTTTAAAACTATTTATAGAGTGTTCAAAGCTTCCCAAGAGCACAGTGAGCTCTATCATTAGGAAAGGGAAAGAATATAGAATAAGCCAGACTCTTCCTAAAGCTGGCTGTCTGACCAAACTGAGCAACCGGGCAAGAAAGACCTTGGTCAGAGAGGTGACCAAGAACCACATGACCACTATGACAGAACTACAGAGTTCTTTGGCTGAGATGAGAGAACCTGCCGGAAGGCCATCAGTCTCTGCAGCCCTTCACAAATCTAGGCTTTATGGGAGATTGGCCAGATGGAAGCCACTCCTGAGAAAAAGACACATGACAGCACGCCTGGAGTTTGCAAAAAGGCACGTGAAAGACTCAGAGAGCACGAGGCAAAATATGATGTGGTCTGATGAGCCGAAAATTGAACTCTTTGGCCTGAATGCAAAGTGCTACGTCTGGCGGAAACCGAGCACAGCTCATCACCCATCTAACACCATCCCTACCGTGAAGCATGGTGGCGACAGTATCATGCTATGGGGATGCTTTTCAGCGGTAGGGACTGGGAGACTTGTAAGGATAGAGGGAACTCTGAATGGAGCCAAATACAGGCAAATCCTTGATGAGACCCTGCTTCAGAGAACAAAAGACCTCAGACTGCAGCAAAGATTTACGTTCCAACAGGGCAATGACCCCAAGCATACAGCCAAAGCAACACTGGAATGGCTTCAGAACAAGAACGTGAAAGTCCTTGAGTGCCACAGCTAAAGCCCAGATTTGAATCACATCCAACATGACAGAGCTCGAGCAAATCTGCAACGAAGAATGGGAGAAACTCTCCAAATCCAGATGTGCAAAGCTGATACAGACATACTCAAGGACACTCGAAGCTGTAATCTCTGTCAAAGGCACTTCTACAAAGTATTGACTCAGGCGGCTGAATACTTATGTACATGAGATATTTCTGTATTTCATTTTCCATAAATTTGCAAATATTTCTTAAAACAAATATTCACTTTGTCAATATGGGCTATGTTGTGTAGATCGGTGACAAAAATATCATTTTAAATCCCTTTTGAATTGACGCTGTAACACAACACATAATGTGAAAACTTCAAGGAATGTGAATACTTTCTGAAGACACTGAAAGTGTACATATTTTTACATAGGATATGTGGCCGTAGTGTAGTGGAAAGCACACTCACAAGCAAGATGGTTCGATTCCTGGGAAGGGTAAAACCTCAGACAAGTTTCCTTAATCCAAATGTCACTTTTTACCTCGCAGTTAACAGAATCGTGGTTGTTAGCCTATTGGCAGATCACTTTCTGGAGTAATGATACTGCCAATGCGGATAGCATGCGGTCCAGTAATCCCAAATACTTACCTCTGCAACCGAAGGTGGATGAAGGTTATGTATTCACCCCTGTCTGTCTGTTACTTGGCAAAAAAATTTTTTGGGAAAAGTATGTTGATCACTCTGGTTTGTGTGTTTGTGTTTGCTTTTTGTGTGTTTGTTTGTGTGTTTATTTGTCCGCTCACTTATACTTGCCTACAAGTCACAATATTAAACCGATCTTCACAAAACTTCACCAAATGGTAGGGTTGGTAATCCGACAGAATCCTATTTATTTTTGAGGTCAAAAGGTCAACATAGGCCAAAGGTCAACCACTTTTTGCAGATTTTTTATATCCTCAATTTTCATCTGATTCGCATGAAATGTGAATAGGATTTGCATATCAGCTAACTGAATTCAACCATCAACTATTTTTGAGATCTGAATAGGCCAAAAGGTCAACATAGGCCAAGGTCAACAACCTTTCCAAATTTATAAAATCCTCAATTTTCATCTGATTGACTTGAAATTTGAATGATATTTTCATATCAGCTAACTAAATTCAACGAACAACTATTTTTGAGGTCAACATTGATAACAAGGTCAAAATAGACCAAAGGTCAATCACCTTCTTCAGATTTCTAAAATCCTCAATTTTCATCCGATTGACTTGAAATTTGAAAAGGATTTTCATAACAGGTAACTGAATTCAACCACCAACTATTTTTGAGATCAGCATGGGCCAATAGGTCAACATAGGCCAAAGATCAACAACCTTTTCGAATTTAAAAAATCCTCAATTTTCATCCGATTGACTTGAAATTTTAATAGGATTTTCATATCAGCGAACTGAATTCAACCACAAACTATTTTTGAGATTAACATAGGCCAAAAGATCAACAAAAGCCAAAGGTCAATAACTTTTCAAAGTTCTAAAACCCTCAATTTTCATCCGATTGACTTGAAATTTGAAGGATTTGCATATCAGCTTACTGAATTCAACCACCAACTATTTTTGAGATTAACATAGGCCAAAAGGTCAACATAGGCCGAAGGTCAACCGCGTTTTTCTAATTTCTAAAATCCTCAATTTTCATCCGATTAACTTAAAATTTGAAGACGATTTACCAGGTGACTGAATTGGACCACCAATTATTTTTGAGGTCAAAATGATGCATAAAATTGTGAAATCCATAAAATAAATTATTGACCTTTGGCCTATGCTGACCTTTTGGTGAAGTTTTGTTAGGTGAAGTTTTGTAAAGATTGGTTTAAAATTGTAACCTGTAGGTGATTGACATACAGACAACTCGACAGACAAAATAACGGACAAGACCACCACTATACTTCAAAAAAAATTAGATTTTAAAAAATAGTGCTGAGTGCCATTCTACTTTGTTCTCTTTTGTCAAGTGTTGCTCTATGAGTTTTTTTGTTTTTTTTGGTTTTTTTTTGTATACTGAATCGAGGCTCGTGAAAGAGCTAACATTTATTTCACAAACAAATCAACCAGACAAACAAATCAACCAGACAAACAAAACACACAAAAAGAAGGAGCGGAAGACAAGATGGGGAAGCACACAACCACAACATTTGAGAGCAGGGAGAAGTGTGGGAGGGAGAGGGCTTGGGGGCAGGAGGCGTGGGAGGGGGAGGGCGTGATTCTGCATTTGTCTGTTATTTTCAAAAATCTAATTTTTTTCAAGTATATTGGTTGTCTTGTCAGTTATTTTGTCTGTCGAGTTGTCTGTATGTCAATCACCTACAGGTTACAATTTTAAACCAATCTTTACAAAACTTCACCAAACAAAACTTCAACAAAAGGTCAGCATAGGCCAAAGGTCAACAATTTATTTTATGGATTTCACAAGTATTGTTCTATGCACGACATATTTCTTGTTTGTTTGTTTGACTGTGAACATGATATCTCAAAAGGTTGTGGCTGGATTAAGAGTTATGACAAAACGAGGTGGATGAGTTGGGTAGGTAACAAGAACAAGCCGATTAGATTTTGGTTCAGGTTCGGATAAAGTTCTGGCCTATAAGTGGTATATAAAATGTAAACAGTTCAGCCTTGCAGAGGTATGCGCTCCACCGAGTGCCATCCTAGTCCTTGTAAATGTTGTCGTGCAACTCCAGTTAACACCAGAGTCGTGGATGGCCTAGACGGTCTTATTCGGAGGCAACAACCAAACATGGATTCAGCTATATGTCGCGTGGGAGGAAAAGGGAAAATGGAGGCTGTGGCAAAAGCTTACCTTCAGCGCACCGACGTAGCTCCGGTCCTGTAACGGGCACAGGTTTAACAGGGGATGCAAAATAATACAAGGGTTTATTAAAGGAAAAAGGCAAAAGGACAGGAAAAAGCACGCGCCAGTAACAAATATCCTAATCGGGACGCCCCACGCGACAGATTTCAGAAACGAGACGAGGGGATATGAATTAATAAAAAGAACACGTTCGTCGTGTAATTGGGAAAGGTAATGTAGTGTGCAGTCTTATCTGTCTGAAGTCTTGCGTGTAACACGGCCCCGCTCGGCCGCCACCAGGCCCCGCTCCACGCTCCGATTGTTTGCACACGAGGTAGGCCCCGTTCCACGCTCCGATCCTCTCGCCGCCCACGAGGTCCGTGCACCAGGCATCACACGTCCAACGCAGGCCAGCGAGCTCCACATAAGGTCGACCCTCAACTCGAGCACAAACACAGAACGACGAAGAACGGCAAAGGGGGAAAGGGAGCGTGGGTCCACTGCACGCCAAGTGCCGCTTCGAGCCAAGTTCAAGCCAATGAAGTAACTCTCACAATTCTCTCCCTGTCAGAACTCCACTGCTGGCCAATTCTTCTGCTTGCCAACTCACTCACTCCACTGTATCTCAAGACTCACTGCCAGATGCAACTCACTGAACCAACTCCTGCGCAACTGCTCTGCCCCAACTCACTCACTCACTTACGAAAGTCCTCCCGCCCCTCGTATCACTCCGCAGTGGTGACGTCAGCCTTGGCGCGCCACCCAATCAGTGGCCTCCACCGAGTCACAGGCCTGTGGTGTGGTCATAGCACGTGGCGCTCGAGGTGGATAGGCCTGTCGGAGGTGTAAATGGTGGCGGCCATTATCGGCGGTGTCCTGGCCTGGTTTCCTTTTGCCGGTTCTCTTTCACAGTCATGTCAGGGAAGGGCGTTGTTTAGTGTTGCGCTAAGGACCTGTCGGAATGTCTATGTGGTTGCGGTGCCAAAAGGGACAAAGGTTTGGCTAACCAGGTGAGGACACACAGGGGCACTACTCTTTAATCCCCAACTCTACTTAACACACGAACCTCCTGGTAGGTTCACAAGAATACTCCTTACCCGACAAAATGCCTACACATACTAACTTAAAGGTACATAGTGGGTTCTAGCTATCGCGACATCTCGAAGCATGTTACCTATTCAGATCTAGCTGCTCTACATATTGCTCTACCCCATCAGACATAACAATATGTTGCTCTGACTGATATCTCAGAGTACAGTTGCTGTACAGTGAGCAGCTTTCTTTATAAGCAAAATTACACCCAGGTGTTTGCATTTCATAAGTGAACAGCCATCTTCGATGAAAGGCAACCATCGTGTATGTCTCATGCGTATGTTACCCTGAGGGATGGTGCACAGGTATCGAGTGTGCGTACCTTTGAGCTTTCGAGTCTGCATTTAATTTTCGGCCCGACTGTAGACTGTCAGATTGAGGCTTCACAGATACAGGGCAAGTGTGCCACACTGTCGTTTGGACGTAAACCTGAGGATCCATCTGCAGTTGGACAGTTGATGGACATTAAATATCGTACTGTGGCAGACACGAAAGCTCACTGGCGTGAGGGCTTCATTCCGCGCACCAAGTGGGCGGCGGCCACGCCCGAGGGGTAGGCGTGGCCGCGGGATATACACCAGGCGCGCAGCCCGGAGCGCTCCAGTGCTACAGTGGAGCTCTTGAAATAAAGACTCTTTTAACTTACCACGTTGTCTGCTTCCTCCTTGCTAAGCAAGTAGCGCGCGTAGCACCGCGCTTCATTGGTGACCCTCCGACGTTGGATCAGCCGTCGCTGACCAACCGAATATGCCATCGCCATGGCAACCAACGCGGTTACGATCAAACTCCCCGAGTTCTGGGAGGCTCAAGCTGAAGTATGGTTCCTGCAGGCAGAAGCCCAGTTCCGACTTCGAGGCATCACGGTGGACGAGACCATGTACTGCCACGTGGTCGCCTCCCTCGGGCCCGGCACGGCCGCCCGCGTCGTGTCGGTCCTGAGGAACCCACCGACCGACGGCAGGTACGAGGCGATCAAGCGTCTCCTCCTCGCCACGTTCGGCCTCACGGTGGACACACGGGCCGACCGCTTCCTGGACCTCCCCGAGCTCGGTGACACGCGACCGTCAGTCCGCATGGTCCATATGCTGTCGCTGATGGGCGACGAAACCCCGAATGCTCTATTCCGGGCGTTATCTCGACGCCAGCTGCCGGCACGAGTACGCCTCGCGTTGGCCGGTTCTGCGACGACGGAACCCCGAGCTCTCGCTGCCGAGGCCGACAAGTTCTTCACGGCTTTGGACACGCAGGCGAGTTTTGGCGCGGCCGTCGCGCATCCCGAGGCTGACCCTGATGCTGATGCACCACACCTCGTGGATATCGAGGCTGATGCACACTGCGTGGCCGCCGCCATGCCACGCCCACCACCACCGCGAAAACCGCAGCCTCCGCCTTCGCCGCAAACCTGGTGCCATTTCCACGCCAGGTTTGGCCACAAGGCGAGGAATTGTTGCCCGCCGTGCTCCTTCGGCAAGTCGGGAAACTAAAAAGCCGGCGCTCGGTAGCGGCCCTGAGCGTCGGCCATTCCGGCAGCCTTCTTTTTATAACGGACACCTTGTCCGGGTGCCGTTTCCTATGCGACATGGGTGCACAGGTGAGCGTTATCCCTGCCTCTACGTCCGACAAGCGAACCGCGGGCCGGGGCCCCGTGTTGCTTGCCGCGAACGGAACACCCATATGCACATTCGGGAAGTGCTGCCTCTCCCTGTGGTTCGGGAGGCAATGCTTCACGTGGACGTTCGTAACCGCTAGTGTCCCCATGGCACTGCTCGGTGCGGACTTCCTCTGTGCAAACGGGTTGTTGGTAGATGTGAAGAACAGACGCCTTGTCCAGGCTGAAACGTTCACCTCGCTTGCTTGCGCGCTGAGCAGCTCGTTGAGCGGCTCACTGAGCGGCTCACCGAGCGGCTCGCCAAGCAGCTTGCTGAGCGGTTCGGTCCCGGCGAGGTTAGTTTGTACACTTCCGGCAGCAGACGACTTCACCCGCCTCCTCGCCAGCTTCCCGGCACTTACGCGGCCCACCTTCTCGGCGGGGGCCATCAAGCACAGGGTGGAACACCACATCCCCACCGCCGGGCCACCGGTCTACGCCCGGGCACGCCGCCTCAAGCTGACGAAGTTCGCGGTAGCTAAAGCGGAGTTCGCTATGCTGGAGCGGCTCGGCATCGTGCGGCGCTCCGAGAGTGCTTGGGCGTCGCCGCTCCACATCATGCCAAAGCCCGGCGGGGGATGGCGACCATGCGGGGACTACCGGCGCCTCAACGACGCCACCACCCCCGACCGCTACCCCGTCCCACACATCCAGGACTTCTCCGCCCGGTTGGCGGGCATGTCCTTCTTTTCAAAGGTGGACCTCATACGCCGCTACCATCAGGTCCCCGTCAGGCCGGAGGACATCCCGAAGACGGCGGTCATCACGCCATTCGGACTTTTTGAATTTCTTCGGATGCCCTTCGGTTTGAAGAATGCGGCTCAGGCGTTCCAGCGACTAATGGACAGCGTCTTGCGCGACTTGGATTTTCTGTGCATCTACCTGGACGACATCCTCGTCGCCAGCGCATGCCGCGAAAAGCACCTTCACCATCTCCGCATGCTTTTCGAATGCCTGGGCCAGCATGGCCTCATCGTAAACCCCGCCAGGTGCCGGTTCGGCGTCGCCGACATCGACTTTTTGGGGCACCGCGTCACCAGGCACGGGGCCGTCCCCCTACCGGCCAAGGTGGAGGCGGTGAAGGGGTTTCCGCGCCCCCGCACGATCAAGGGGCTCCAGGAGTTCCTGGGCATGGTAAACTTTTACCATCGGTTCCTGCCCCGCATCGCCCAGCTCCTGCGCCCCTTGCACGAGGCCCTCCGAGGGAAGCCGGGCAAAGGTGACGTTACCTGGACCGAGCAGATGGACGAGGCGTTCATCGGCGCGAAGCTCGCCTTGGCCAATGCCACCATGCTCGCGCACCCGGCGCCCGATGCACCGATCGCCCTCACCACCGACGCCTCGGACTACGCGGTGGGCGCGGTGCACGAGCAATGGGTGGGTGGTGCCTGGCAACCGCTGGCGTTCTTCAGCCGGCAGCTTCGCCCGCCCGAACGTCGCTATAGTACCTTCGACCACGTGTTGCTCGGGCTTAACCTGGCGGTCAGGCACTTCCGCCATCTGCTCGAGGGCCGTGCGTTCACGGCCTTCGTCGACCACAAGCCACTGGTCTTCGCGATGGGCATGGGCGCTGAGCCGTGGTCGGCCCGGCAGCAGCGTCACCTCTCGGCCGTGTCCGAATATCCAACGGACATCCGGCACGTCGTGGGGAAGGACAACCCGGTGGCGGATTGCCTTTCTCGGTTCGTCGCCCACGCAGTCCACCTTGGCATCGACTATGCCCGGATGGCGGCGGAACAGGCCGCCGACCCCGGCGTCCAGGCCTTGCGGACCGCCGTCACGGGCCTCCGCGTCACCGAGGTGCCCTTCGACGGCACGGCCCTCTTGTGCGATGTCTCCCTCGGGCGGCCTCGCCCCATCGTGCCCGCGGGCTGGCAGCGCCAGGTTTTTGACGCCATCCACGGCCTGTCCCACCCGGGCACGAAGGCCTCCCAGAGGTTGGTCGCCGACAAGTTTGTCTGGCATGGCCTCCAGAAGGCCGTCCGCGGCTGGACCAGGACGTGCCTCGCGTGCCAGCGGGCGAAGGTGCCCCGGCACACCCAGGCCCCATTGGCCCCGTTTACGGTGCCGGAACGTAGGTTCGACCACGTGCACGTGGACCTGGTGGGACCACTGCCCCCCTCGCGGGGTTTCACCCATGTCCTTACCATGGTGGACCGCACCACCCGGTGGCCGGGGGCCATGCCTTTGGCGGCAACGACGGCGGTGGACATCGCGCAGGCGTTCATCGCCACCTGGGTCGCCCGGTTCGGCGCCCCCTCGGACATCTCGTCCGACAGCGGCCCCCAGTTCACCTCGGAGCTCTGGGGGGCGGTCGCGCGGGGGCTCGGGGTCCAGCTGCACCGAACCACGGCCTACCACCCCCAGGCCATCGGCCTGTGCGAGCGGTTCCACCGCTCATTGAAGGCCGCGCTCCGGGCCACCCTCCGCGACGGCGGCTGGGTCGGCAGGCTCCCCTGGGTCCTGCTGGGC
The DNA here is from genome assembly GCF_964187855.1 of Myxine glutinosa. Classification (NCBI taxonomy): domain Eukaryota; kingdom Metazoa; phylum Chordata; class Myxini; order Myxiniformes; family Myxinidae; genus Myxine; species Myxine glutinosa. Next base: position 134,619,292 of record NC_136269.1, read on the forward strand.
CTCCGGACGGCGCCCAAGGACGACCTGCGCGCATCCGTGGCGGAGTTGGTCTTCGGACAACCGCTGCAGGTGCCGGGCGAGTTCCTCCCCGACCCCACGGCACCATGGTCCGCGGCGCAGGAGCGCTCCGCGCTGCAGGACACCGCCCGGAGGTTCGACCCGGTGCCGACGGCGCACCACGGGCACCCGCCTACGCACGTCGCCCCGGAGCTTCGCACCGCGGAGTACGTCTTCGTCCGGCACGACGCCCACCGGACACCACTGCGGCCCCCGTACGACGGGCCTTTCCGCGTGCTGGAGACCGGGGTGAAACATTTCACCTTGGACATCGGCGGTACTCCCGACCGCGTCTCGGTGGATCGCCTCAAGCCGGCCCACCTCGACGTGGCCCACCCACCGCCGGTGGCTCGGCCCCCGCGTCGGGGCCACCCCCCTGCGGGCGGACCCCCGGCACCGCCCAGGCCCGCCGGCATGCCGCCCCCCGGTCCTGCACCCATCCCGGGTGCAGCCGGAGGCATCCCAGCTGGCATCCCTGCACCCCAGACGCCGCCAGTCGCCAGAGGGCGCTTCGGCCGGGTCATCCGTTTGCCCCGCAAACTGGTTCTCCAGGTGTGCGGGAATTCTGGGGGGGGGGGGTGCGTGTGGCGGACACGAAAGCTCACTGGCGTGAGGGCATCATTCCGCGCACCAAGTGGGCGGCGGCCATGCCCGAGGGGTAGGCGTGGCCACGGGATATACACCGGGCGCGCAGCCCGGAGCGCTCCAGTGCTACAGTGGAGCTCTTGAAATAAAGACCCTTTTAACTTACCGCGTTGTCCGCTTCCTCCTTGCTAAGCAAGTAGCGCGCGTAGCACCGCGCTTCAGTACCATTGTCTCTCAAAGAGGAGTTAGCGGATGTGTCACCGGCACCCTGGTTAGAATTCCTCATTCCTGCCCTAAACTGGAGGTGGTGTGATCTTCTTGGATACTCCTTGACACCAGGTTGGTGTACTTGCTGTAGGTCTGTGTGTTTTTTCATGTATCTAAATATTTTTATGCCGAATCGGAGTCCCTCATGTCATTAAGAAAACATAAAGAAGCAACATAGATGATGTTATAGATGGATTCTTATTGACTCATTGTAGATATTTTCACAACTTCTTTTTTGTGCACAAGACCTAAGCTCACGGACCTCTCTCCAAAGTATTGCATACTCTCTCCGGGCACCTTATTGTCTATCCCATTGGATTTCACATTGGCCCGAATTGAAAAATGTACACGATGTTGTCAGATATTGAACACGTGATAGCAAAAATACCAGCGGGACTCAAAAAGTTACTTTTCGATTTTCATAGAAATAAATAACCTTTTAATGTCCTCGCATACTGAAAAGATGCGAGGAACACGATTTCAAACGGCCTGCCATAAATGTAAGAACTGCAAAGATCTGTCGGCATTCAAAAGCGGCAGCAAAATGGCTGCGTGTTTGAGCAGGATCCAACGAGGCCCGCCGAGTCATAGGGCACGAAGGCCGACCTTCGTTTTGTGACCCTCCTGTGCCCAAAATGTCAGGCTGAGTCTTTTTTTCGGATGTGACAACTTACATTCGCTTGTTAAGTTTGCCTCAGACAATATATTTTGCAGTAACCTACCGTTCCGGGTGGGAGGGACACCGTGTCTACTCTTTGTGAAGGACTCATGTCGGTGTCTACTAAAAGGACATGTCTACCAAATAGTCAGGTTCACTATGTTAACAAATATAATTTCGTTCAAAAATTTGGAAGATTAGCAAACCTGTACATTTTTGGAATCATCAGAGCATGGAGAATCCGAAAATCAATGTTGGCATTTGCACAGACACCTGCATGGCCGCCATTTTGGATTTTCAAAATGGCCGCCATAAAATACATATTTTGTGCTATCTCGGCTTCTAGTCAACCTAGAAACTTAATTAAATATGCTAATCCTATGTTTTCTGGGTCAAGGAATCCAATAAAGGCCTCAAAATAGTGCTCAGGATTATAGAAAAGCAACAAACAAAGGTAATTGAAAACCATTATCTTTATATTTGTGATATAACTGTATTACATATAGTCCATGGGCTGAGTAGGGTTTAAATGCACCCCCCTCCCCCCACAACTTAACTTCCCGGGTATGTCCATGTACCCCCCACCCTAGGGGTTAGGAAAAACCATGTTAACAGAAAAAAAACTCATTCCCAAGGTACCTCCCACGCATATTTTGATGTTACCCCCCCCCCCCCCCCCCCCCCCGTGTCAGTGATTTCCGAAAATTAGGGGTAGGCGAAATTCAAATGGCCATAACTTTTTACCTAGTCATCCTATGGTTGCATATGACCTCTCAAAATGTTTGTCCTGGGACACTCTTTACAATGATATGTGTTATATGCAAATGAGGTCACTAATGAGGTCACCAGAGGTCAAACTATGAGGGAATTAGTTTTTTTTCTGTTAACATGGTTTTTCCTAACCCCTAAGGTGGGGGGTACATGGACATACCCGGGAAGTTAAGTTGTGGGGGGGGGGGGGGGGGTGCATGTAAACCCCACTCAGCCCACGGACTAATAATACATGATATTGCAAGTCCTTTGAAGTTATAGGTATGGGTTTATAAAGCAAGAAAGCAGCCTTGTTAGTATCACATTGAACTATAAGTCCTATACACAAGATCTACTAGGTCTATACCGTTCATGAATATGCTTTTACAGATCTTCATCACTGTCCTGAGTGTCATCTGGAAAGTCCTAAAAGTGAAGCAAGTGTTAGGAGTAGAAGTCTAATGGTCCCACCAATGGTTTTCTTGACCCAGAAAACATAGGATTAGCATATTTAAATAAGATTCTAGGTTGACTAGAAGCCGAGATAGCGCAAATTATGTATTTTACGGCGGCCATTTTGAAAATCCAAAATGGCGGCCATGCAGGTGTCTACGCAAATGCCAACATTAATTTTTGGATTCCTCATGCTCTGAATATTCCAAAAATGTATAGTTTTGCTAATCTCCAAAAACTTTGAACGAAAAAACATAGTGAACCTGACTAAAAGGTGTCTCGTAAAGGACACTGTGTCTACTAAACTAGACTAATGTCGGTGATGGGATGCCCGATTAATGGCCATCTGAGGGACGGCACATTCTTGGATGAATTACACAGTCTGTAAAACACCGGGACGACAGTTTATAGCTGGGTTGGGATTCTAATGCAGGCTTGAAAAAGCAAAAGCAGCACCGAAAGCGGCCACCTATGAGCATTAAGAGTTTCTGTCCGTCAGCCTTGGGTCACGGAGATGTTTAGTTTAGGGGACATTCTGCATCATGCTGCTGCTCAGCATTCAGCCTTAGCAACTGATCCAACAAGAGATAATATTTGAGTGAAGGTATAAAATATTCCTTTCTAACACACCCCACCCACCCTTATATTTTATTATAACACACCCACCCCATCTACGGGTAAAATGAATAAACCATGCGCACTTGACGTTTGAAATCGTATTATCACATCACGTTTCATCATTTTGCGTCAACAATAATACAACTTGGTTTTTGGATGCCAGAAGGCCACAGTGTTTCTGCCACGTTGAGTCGATGGTTACCTACGTGTGTTGTCCTTAGGAAATGGAAGACGACATTCGTGCCTTCCCAACTAAACTGTGGGGAACGTTCTAAGGAAGTGGAAGGCAACGAGGTCGTGCAGATGTTGATGGAGGACGGACATTCTTGACGGATCAAGCCGGAAGATCCTTAAGAACAACCGCATGTCTGTCTCGCATGCGAATTAGATTGCAATGAAATTGAGACATCGATGAATCGATGGGATCTGCAAGATCACGGTTTTCATGAATCTGCTCTTCACAACTTATCCAGTAGGCTTACGAGCATCAATGCGAATTGTTAACTGAAGTGGTGTTTGGAACTTCCTAACTAACATTGGACAGCGTAAACGCATGATGATTGCGGTACATGTTGTTTGCATATTGTCCTTTGGTAGCGTTTGCCAACATATTATGCAGTTTGGTAACGTTTGCCAACTACAATGATTGATACCGACTTGAACACGACACGGCAGGCCAACACGACAAACGTTACCAGTTTTTTTGCTCGTGCGGGACCATTCGTTCGTCTTCGGATGAGAAAACCTCTTGATTTTCAAGTTGTTGCAGCAGAGAAAAGTGGTGGAATGATCCATTACATCAGTTTTCAGTTTTTTGGCACCAGTTTTGCGGTACCAGTTTTGCACCAGTTTACACCAGTTTTTTTGTACCAGTTTTGCACCAGTTTACACAAGTTTTTTTTGCTCGTGGCGGACCATTCGTTCGTCTTCGGATGAGAAAACCTCTTGATTTTCAAGTTGTTGCAGCGGAGAAAAGTGGAGGAATGATCCATTACACCAGTTTTTTTGCACCAGTTTTGCACCAGTTTACACCAGTTTTTTTGTACCAGTTTTGCACCAGTTTACACCAGTTATTCTTGCTAGTGCGGGACCATTCGTTCGTCTTCGGATGAGAAAACCTCTTGATTTTCAAGTTGTTGCAGCGGAGAAAAGTGGAGGAATGATCCATTACACCAGTTTTTTTGCACCAGTTTTGCACCAGTTTACTGGTACCAGTTTTGCACCAGTTTACACCAGTTTTTTTGCACCCGTTTTGCACCAGTTTACACCCGTTTTTTTGCACCAGTTTTTGCACCAGTTTACACCAGTTATTTTTTGCTCGTGGCGAACCATTCGATCGTCTTCGGATGAGAAAACCTCTTGATTTTCAAGTTGTTGCAGCGGAGAAAAGTGGAGGAATGATCCATTACACCAGTTTTTTTGCACCAGTTTACACCAGTTTTTTTGCACCAGTTTTGCACCGGTTTACACCAGTTTTTTTGCACCAGTTTTTTTGCACCAGTTTACACCAGTTATTTATGCTTGTGCGGGACCATTCGTTCGTCTTCGGATGAGAAAACCTCTTGATTTTCAAGCTGTTGCAGTGGAGAAAAGTGGTGGAATGATCCATTACACCAGTTTTTTTGCACCAGTTTTGCACCACTTTACACCAGTTTTTTTGCTCGTGCGGGACCATTCGTTCGTCTTCGGATGAGAAAACCTATTGATTTTCAAGTTGTTGCAGCAGAGAAAAGTGGTGGAATGATCCATTACACCAGTTTTTTGCACCAGTTTTGCACCCATTTACACCAGTTTTTTTTTGTACCAGTTTTGCACCAGTTTACACCAGTTTTTTTGCTCGTGGCGGACCATTCGTTCGTCTTCGGATGAGAAAACCTCTTGATTTTCAAGTTGTTGCAGCGGAGAAAAGTGGAGGAATGATCCATTACACCAGTTTTTTTGCACCCGTTTTGCACCAGTTTACACCAGTTTTTTGCACCAGTTTTTGCACCAGTTTACACCAGTTATTCTTGCTTGTGCGGGACCATTCGTTCGTCTTCGGACGAGAAAACCTCTTGATTTTCAAGCTGTTGCAGCGGAGAAAAGTGGTGGAATGATCCATTACACCAGTTTTTTTGCACCAGTTTACACCAGTTATTCTTGCTTGTGCGGGACCATTCGTTCGTCTTCGGATGAGAAAACCTCTTGATTTTCAAGTTGTTGCAGCGGAGCAAAATGGTGGAATGGTCCAACAATTTGAGGTTGTTCATCCTTTGATGGACTGGGTGTTTTGATTGTCGTGAAAGGAAAAGTTGATCTATCATATTGTGACATAAAACTGCAATGATGGCTCTGAAGCTAACGCTTCCTTAAGAGGGTCCTTACATCTACCAACAATGGTAACATAGCTCCCATGTCAGTTAAGGGACACCATTTTTCTTTAAAATCTGCAGCGGCCAACACAAAACCAAGATGCAATCGAACAGCTTCCCAGAACGCCGCCTCATGGTCTGTGGGGTCTGCACTTGTTCGGAAGGAAGAATGGTGCCAACTCACACGTGATATCCACCAATATTTGCTGCAAAGTGTTGTCAATGACTGTGACAAACTGTTGGAAATCAAGCGAACGGTTATCGATGGATGACCCTGCATACATGTCCTCGCAGCCTCAATACTTTCGTGCACATTAATGGGATGTGGAGTTGATGTAATGGTTCAAATGACCTTTTCTTTAACCGACCTACATACCCCCCTTACGTGTGGCGCAAAGTGGGGATAAGCAATACGTTCACTTTGTCTGTCTGTCTGCGATCGAGGAACTACTTCATTTCAATATTTTTTTGCACCGTGTCCACCTTTTACACCATGTCTTTTGCACCGTAAATCCCAAATCTCGAGGGATTTGTAATGTTTCAACAGTGAAACACCCCAGATTGACTGAAATTACGTGGAAAAGGTAAAGTAATGTGTCATTGGAGAGTGAAATTAATGATACATGATTTGGATAGGATAGAGTAATGATTAGCATTTTTAGTTCAGTGTAATGATTGGCATGATTTAGACAGAGTAATCATTGGCATGCCTAGCACAGTGTAATGATTGGGATGAATTGCACTGTGTAATAATTGGCATGACTTGCATAATGTGATGATTGGCATGATTTAGACAGAGTAATCATTGGCTTGACTAGCACAGTGTAATGATTAGGATGGTTTGCACTGTGTAATGATTGGCATGACTTGTTTAATGTAATTATTGGGATGATTTAGACAGAGTAATCATTGGCATGCCTAGCACAGTGTAATGATTGGGATGATTTGCACGGTGTAACGATTGGCATGACTTGCATAATGTAATGATTTGGATGCTTTAGACAGAATAATTATTGGCATGCCGAGCACAGTGTAATTATTGGGATGATTTGCACTGTGTAATGATTGGCATTACTTGCATAATGTAATGATTGGGATGCTTTAGACAGAATAATCATTGGCATGCCTAGCACAGTGTAATTATTGGGATGATTTGCACTGTGTAACGATTGGCATGACTTGCATAATGTAAT
>NC_136269.1:134631223-134661223 GCF_964187855.1 Myxine glutinosa
ATATCCGCAACAATATATATATATAGTTACCTTTATGGGGGTATGGCTATGCTTGCTTAAGGGGGTAGAACATTAGGGAGAATATGTAAGTAGCTACGGCTTGCTTCCCACAGCCCGCCTGATTTATTTCATAGGCCAATTAAGTGTGAGTCGGTAAGTGTTAGGACTGGGATGGTAGCACCTGCAATGAACCTTGTGGGAGCTACGGTTCCAGGGGGGGGGGCTGTCTTATGTTTTGGGGGGGGGGTAGGGATACCTTAATCCAGGTAGAGTGTATAGATTAGTGTGCTCCAACTGTCCTGAAGAAGAAGAAACCGTGATGTATCATAAGTAGGGAATTTGTGTAGACCGGATGTCGGGCAAGCTTGTATCTTCATCCCCATCAGAGGGGTGGGCTTGTTAATTGGCGAGGGATTATGGGTAATTGATTCCCTGTTTGTAATTGCCTCTGTAATTTATTCCTCTGTTCCTTATGACACCGCACTAGACACCTGGCCAGAAATCGCCCATTAACCACACTGATTAATAAAAATCAACCGGAAATCAGGCATCGAACAATACCGCTGGTGCCGCAACCACTACATCACCACAAGCACAGGCAGGCCGAGAGCCACGCCCCAAAGAGTAGTGATTGGTCCGGGTTTGAATGGCACAAGGACTGGGAAGATGGAACTCGCTGATAGGGTCGGACACGGGACGTGTTAAGATGACATCAGAGCCTGGACAATAAAAGAACGCTCTGGCCGATATTTTCTCCTCTTGCGCCTTCTCGTTCTGGATACCATAGCGAATGGTTGTTATTGCCCCTCCAGCCCCTTCTCGTTGTGGAACTGTTGGTGAACGGTCGTGTTCCGACATCCTGCTAGTGGTCGTGAGGACGAAAGCAGCGGACGGAGAGTGGCGGTTTCCGTGCAGAGATCGTGAGGACGGGCACGGCTGGAAGAGCGAGCTGCACACCTGCTCGTTCGCTTCGCACGGGCAGCCTACTTTGCACCAATGAGCGCGTTTCACGCGCAAATACGCCGAGGCCTCAGACGATCTTGACGATCCCTGACGAGATACCCCAGCCGACCAGAGCTAAGTGCAAACAGACGCGTATTTTTTTCAGTTATTTTATCCTTTGTCTGTTTACTGAGTCTGTGTGGGGGCGCTACAATTTAGGAATCTATTGTTATTTGACCGTGTTTTATTTCGTTACTGGCATTTCTTAATAAAGCCGGTATTTTCTTGTACATTTTAAACTTGTCTCGAGTCTATTTATTGCAGGTTTGAGGACTGCCGGTGGGATCCATGAAGGTAAGTGCTCCGGCTTCTCCCCCACGCCCCCACGTATATTCTCAGCTATATCTTGGCTGAACGCCTCCGAGTTAACGTCTGTGCGGAAATCCGTTTCCTGGGAAGATTTTAATCACCAGAACCACGACAATATATATATATATATATATATATATATATATATATATATATATATATATATATATATATATATATATATATATATACACACAATGTTATGTATGTGTGGTGTGTGTGTGTGTGTGTGTGTGTGTGTGTGTGTGTGTCCGCACACGTGTAGTGGACAGTGACCACCACTTGAGAATGAGGAAGATGAGAGTTGTTGTTTTGTATGTAGCCTGTGGCTGCAGGATGCATAAATTTCTCTGGAAGTTCGTTTTTTCCACTGATGCAGTGTCCCAATTGTCAGTGAGCTGGTACTCAATTTGCCGATAGGTTGAGTCAACCCCCCCCCCCCCCCCCCGGCGTTAATTCAACGGTCGACCGGGATTCGAACTCAGGATCCCAAGCCAGCACCCTAACCGTTAAGCCAACGCCAGTATAGAAGTTGAGAGTTAGGATGAAAGTATGGTAGACATCCTTTCACTCAGAGAGAAGAAGATGCATGGAGTGCTAGCCCTGGAAAGGTGGTTGCAGCAGTAACCGTAGATAGGTTTAAGTTGGAATTGCATAGATACTGGTAACTATAAACATTGTGCATAGATGGGTACATGGATATTGGCAGGACTACTACTTATATAGGTAGGTATAGCTTGGGTATGGATGGGTGATTGGATACCTGTATCAGTCGTGATTGTGGTACCTGCGAGATGGTTTCGTCTGTGCTTGCTCATTCTTCAATCTACAACCACCTTCACCCCCATTTCCACCGTTCTCTCCCCTCCTGCCACCTCATTCCCAGTGAAATGAAGTGGACAAACAGATGGATTAAATGATGTTAATTGAGTGTAGGCACGATGGACCAAGTGGCGTCCTCCTGCATCAAAAAGTTGTTGAATGACTGTTTTTATGGGAATACGTTCGTTCCATATCCCCTATTCCACTTCCTTTTTTTGCTAGATTTCCCTCCTACTGGGTGAGACCTGGACACACCATCTGTGTTCGTCGCAGAATGTTCAGGGACGAGTGGGAATTTGCCATCTTTGACCGTGTACATCCTCCGCTCCTTTTCCCGTTGGTTGTTCTTTTTATTCCTAAGGATGTATCGCCTCATGTAGTTCGATTTTCTGTTTGTTGTTTTTGAATGTTCTTCTGATGCTCAACCTCTGTGGCTGATTGTACGTTAGTTGCTCTTTTTGACTGTTTTTGGTGCCCTTTACAAAGTGTTTAATCGTCGTCCATTTTGATTGTTTACTGCCCATTTTGATTGTTTGTTTACTGCCCATCTTGATTGTTTGTTTACTGCCGATTTTGATTGTTTGTTACTGCCCATCTTGATTGTTTGTTTACTGCCCATTTGGTTGTTTGTTTACTGCCCATTTTGATTGTTCACTGCCCATTTTGATTGTTTGTTTACTGCCCATTTTGATTGTTTACTGCCCATTTTGATTGTTTACTGCCCATTTTGATTGTTTACTGCCCATTTTGATTGTTTACTGCCCATTTTGATTGTTTGTTTACTGCCCATTTTGATTGTTTACTGCCCATTTTGATTGTTTACTGCCCATTTTGATTGTTTATTTACTGCCCATTTTGATTGTTTACTGCCCATTTTGATTGTTTGTTTACTGCCCATTTTGATTGTTTACTGCCCATTTTGATTGTTTACTGCCCATTTTGATTGTTTGTTTACTGCCCATTTTGATTGTTTGTTTACTGCCCATCTTGATTGTTTGTTTACTGCCCATTTGGTTGTTTGTTTACTGCCCATTTTGATTGTTTACTGCCCATTTTGATTGTTTGTTTACTGCCCATTTTGATTGTTTACTGCCCATTTTGATTGTTTGTTTACTGCCCATTTTGTTTGTTTACTGCCCATTTTGATTGTTTACTGCCCATTTTGATTGTTTACTGCCCATTTTGATTGTTTACTGCCCATTTTGATTGTTTACTGCCCATTTTGATTGTTTACTGCCCATTTTGATTGTTTGTTTACTGCCCATTTTGATTGTTTACTGCCCATTTTGATTGTTTGTTTACTGCCCATTTTGATTGTTTACTGCCCATTTTGATTGTTTACTGCCCATTTTGATTGTTTACTGCCCATTTTGATTGTTTGTTTACTGCCCATTTTGATTGTTTGTTTACTGCCCATTTTGATTGTTTACTGCCCATTTTGATTGTTTGTTTACTGCCCATTTTGATTGTTTACTGCCCATTTTGATTGTTTGTTTACTGCCCATTTTGATTGTTTGTTTACTGCCCATTTGGTTGCACGTGTGGTGTGATTGGCTCAATCACCATTATTTTGTCTTGCTCCTCACTACGACTCACAGGTCTTGATCCCTCTGTTTGTTTTTCGCTCCCACTTCGTGTTCCCGCCACCAAATATCGTGCCTGACCCATGTGCTTCTAGATTTGATTGCGTTCCGGCTCCGAGCCGTGACTGCGGCTTGGATTTCACGGACCTTCCCCCGATCACACCCGGGAGCCACGGCCACCCCGGCGGCGTGTCTGGGCCACGGCCCGAGAAAGCTGGCGCCGCGCTCCGTGCCCAATTCATTAGGAGGCGCATTGTGCCGCACGTGGTGCTGTTCCCGCCCTTTCTTGGGCCCCGACTCAATAACGTGGGGGTGGGGGAACGGGTCTGAGCGAGATGAGGGTGGGGGGGTGTTCGGGGGAGGGGTTCGGCCTGCAGATGTCGAAACGCCCGTTAACCCTGGCGGGTCAAGGAAAAGGCTTCGTGCGCGCCGTGACCAATCACGACTTAATGGGGTCTCAATGTGTGCGCTCGGCCGTGAGGTCGTCCCTTTGGATCGAGTGAAGGACAAAATATGGACAGAAGCTGTTGGGAAAGCGGCGTACACAAAGCACGGGTAGACAAAGAGAAAATGGAGTGAGCTGAGCTCGTTATTCTGCCATAGATCTCCAGGACGAGTCACGGACGAGCTACTTTGAAGCAACTTAACGACCAAGGCTTTTCATGTCTGTCTCCGTGCATATGTCTACCGGATACTTCTTTGATGATAAGATATGTTTTTGCTTTCTTATATATAAAACATTGTCTCACATGAATCACGGATGTACATACTATAGAGTCTGCAAAACACGTGGGAACAAGTGAACACATGGTGGGAAAATGCTCCATTTTCAAAAGACAAAGCCCCCACTATACCACGCTTCCTCCCCGACCCCCAAATATGTCAGCCCCACACCTATCAGCCCTTCCCACGGAGTTCACCCTACGTGCTTCTCAAGCTACAGGTCCAATAATATATGACCATCATTTGGTCTCATAGTGTTCAACAGCTTGTCTTGTACCATAACATGCCATGCATGAAATGCTTTCGGTGCAGGGCTTCATCATGACTCCAGATGCAAGATCATCGGTTGGTCTCTCATGGTGTTATCTGGCTGGTCTCGACTCTGCATGAAATACTTTTGGTGCAGGGCTTCATCATGACTCCAGATGCAAGATCATCGGTTGGTCTCTCATAGTGTTAACCGGCTAGTCTCGACTCTGCATGAAATGCTTTTGGTGCAGGGCTTCATCATGACTCCAGAAGCAAGATCATCGGTTGGTCTCTCATGGTGTTATCCGGCTGGTCTCGACTCTCCATGAAATGCTTTCGGTGCAGGGCTTCATCATGACTCCAGAAGCAAGATCATCGGTTGGTCTCTCATGGTGTTATCCGGCTGGTCTCGACTCTCCATGAAATGCTTTCGGTGCAGGGCTTCATCATGACTCCAGATGCACGACCATCAGTTGGTCTCTCATGGTGTTAACCGGCTGGTCTCGACTCTGCATGAAATACTTTCGGTGCAGGGCTTCATCATGACTCCAGATGCAAGATCATCGGTTGGTCTCTCATGGTGTTAACCGGCTGGTCTCGACTCTCCATGAAATGCTTTCGGTGCAGGGCTTCATCATGACTCCAGATGCAAGACCATCAGTTGGTCTCTCATGGTGTTAACCGGCTGGTCTCGACTCTCCATGAAATGCTTTTGGTGCAGGGCTTCATCATGACTCCAGATGCAAGACCATCGGTTGGTCTCTCATGGTGTTATCCGGCTGGTCTCGACTCTCCATGAAATGCTTTCGGTGCAGGGCTTCATCATGACTCCAGATGCAAGACCATCAGTTGGTCTCTCATGGTGTTAACCGGCTGGTCTCGACTCTCCATGAAATGCTTTCGGTGCAGGGCTTCATCATGACTCCAGATGCAAGATCATCGGTTGGTCTCTCATGGTGTTAACCGGCTGGTCTCGACTCTGCATGAAATGCTTTCGGTGCAGGTCATGCTTCATCATGCAAGGTCATAGCTTCATCATGCAAGCTATGTGCTGTGCTGCACACAAGCGTCTGTCCACAAATTAAAGTTTCTCAGAAAAAAGAGAGTCCTGAGTGCAACCCTGGAATTAAGTTGATTCTTCCTTGAGAATCTCTTCGTCTTGTGACCTTCGAGGGAGGAACTCATGCAGCCAGCCCTATGGTTACATTCAAATTCAACATAATGATTTCGAATGGCGACCATGCTGTGATGCTGTTTTGTGATTTGGAAACGGAGAACAGTATTCTCTGAGTGTAGCCGAGTGATATCGATATACTTTGTGAAGTTTGTGTGATGGTCTTGAGTGTTATTCTGTTTAGGATGTCCAGCAGTCATTCATTGTGATGTACGGGGCGTAAGTCAAGACATCTGCATCTCTGTTTGCACATTTGGAGAAAAAAAGAGAGGCAACTGGTGTTGTGGTTTAAGGGTCATAATGCCTTGGAAGACCCAATATAGTGCCATGTCTTTTCTTTAACATTCTCAGCTTGCAACCGTTTACATAGCACTTATCCACCCCCTGAAGTATGGCTTCCCTCAATGGACTGGTGCTACGCACCTCTCCTTGACACTGTGGATTCCACGGCCCTCAGACTCGATGGTAACTATTGTCAATAAGCTAATACACAGGAGGCCGAGGTTCTGTTTCTGGTGTTTCACCTTTTTGTACTCTCTGCTCTTTGCTCTCCACCATCCCTGAGCTCTCTTCTCTCCACCATCCCTGAGCTCTCTCTCTCTCTCTCTACAACCCCTGAGCTCTCTCTCTCCACCACCCCTGAGCTCTCTCTCTCCACCACCCCTGAGCTCTCTCTCTCTCTCTCTTTACCACCCCTGAGCTCTCTCTCTCTCCACCAACCCTGAGCTCTCTCTCTCCACCACCCCTGAGCTCTCTCTCTCCACCACCCATGAGCTCTCTCTCTCCACCACCCCTGAGCTCTGTCTCTCTCTCTACCACCCCTGAGCTCTCTCTCTCCACCACCCCTGAGCTCTCTCTCTGCACCACCCCTGAGCTCTCTCTCTCTCTACCACCCCTGAGCTCTCTCTCTCCACCACCCCTGAGCTCTCTCTCTCCACCACCCCTACCCGCTTTGCTCTCCACCACCCCTGAACTCTCTTCTCTCCACCATCCCTACCCGCTTTGCTCTCCACCACCCCTGAGCTATCTTCTCTCCACCATCCCTACCCTCTTTGCTCTCCACTACCATTGAGCTATCTTCTCTCCACCACCTCTACCCTCTTTGCTCTCCACCACCCCTGAGCTCTCTTCTCTCCACCATCCCTACCCTCTTTGCTTACCACCATCCCTGAGCTCTCTTCTCTCCACCACCCCTACTCTCTCTGCTCTCCACCATCCCTACCCTCTTTCTTCTCCACCACCCCTGCCCTCTTTTTCTCTCCACCACCCCTACCCTCTTTGCTCTCCACCACCCATACCCTCTTTGTTCTCCACCACCCCTGAGCTCTCTTCTCTCCACCATCCCTACCCTCTTTGCTCTCCACCACCCGTATCCTCTTTGCTTACCACCATCCCTGAGCTCTCTTCTCTCCACCACCCCTACTCTCTCTGCTCTCCACCATCCCTACCCTCTTTCTTCTCAACCACCCCTCCCCTCTTTGCTCTCCACCACCCCTGAGCTCTCTTCTCTCCACCACCTCTACTCTCTTTGCTTTCGACCACCCCTACCCTCTTTGCTCTCCACCACCCCTGAGCTCTCTTCTCTCCACCACCTCTACCCTCTTTGCTTTCCACCACCCCTACCCTCTTTACTCTGCACCACCCCTGAGCTCTCTTCTCTCCACCACCCCTGAGCTCTCTTCTCTCCACGACCCCTGAGCTCTCTCTCTCTCTCCACCACCCCATACCCTCTTTGCTCTCCACAACCTCGATCCTCTTTACTCTGCACCACCCCTGAGCTCTCTTCTCTCCACCACCCCTGAGCTCTCTTCTCTCCACCACCCCTGAGCTCTCTTCTCTCCACCACCCCTGAGCTCTCTTCTCTCCACCACCCCTGAGTTCTCTTCTCTCCACCACCCCTGAGCTCTCTCTCTCTCTCCACCACCCCTGAGCTCTCTCTCTCCACCACCCCTACCCTCTTTGCTCTCCACCACCTCTACCCTCTTTACTCTCCACCACCCCTGAGCTATCTTCTCTCCACCACCCCATACCCTCTTTGCTGTCCATCACCCCTGAGATCTCTTCTTTGCACCACCATGCCCTCTTTTACTCTCCACCACCCCTGAGCTATCTTCTCTCCACCACCCCTGCCCTCTTTACTCCCCACCACCCCTACCCTCTTCCCCATCAGATACTCGAATCCAGTAACCCAATGCTTGTTACTCTGTGTCTCTCCCTTGTCTCGTCTGTCACATGATGAATGGTTGAAAACAACAGGACATTGATTGAGTTTTGCTAATGAACCACAATGCGAAGTAAGAAGAAGCTATCGTTCCGGGCGTTAACCCTTTGTAGAAGCAAAAGGGTTAACTCCGACGTATGGTTAACGTTAACGCCCGGCCGGCTTCGGCCTTACTTCTCATGGTGGTTAATTAGCATAACTCAATCAACGTCCTGTTGTTTTCATCCACCGGTCTACCCTTCGGTCGATGCAGATCGACACTCCGATCGTCTTCACCAGCAAGTCAACCTCTTCATCCTCTGTGTCTCATGATGTCCACATGTTGATATTGCTCGTCTGTGTCCGATGTCCACATGGCCACTTCCTCCCCAGTTTGCCGACCTTCACCCTCAATCGTCCATCTCTTCGAAGACCCACGGAGTCTGTATCAATACGAATCTGGAATGGGGTCTTTCATCGATGGATTATTTTCACCTCGCGGCAATGGCAACCACCAAACAACCACATCGCAGCCACGTCAATGACAGTAATCCTCAAATTGGTAACAAAGTAAACCAAAAAAATTCCAGGTAACATTGGAACTTTCATCGCAGAGCGAATACTGCTCATAGTGGAGCTTGTACACGTGTTGTACATCTCAACAAAGACGACGAGCACATTACACGGACATATTAATAGGACATAAGACTCCAACAGGAGGGTTTCGAGTTAGACTGACATGTTCGCGTACGTCATAAATAGACCCCAAAATAAGAGCTCGACGCCATTCCCCCACAGTCCCTAATTTCGTCTTTCAACGAATGTTGTGACAAATTCTGTTGCAATAAAGTATGTATAATGAATATTAGTTTTTAATTATAGTTACAAGGTGTAATATTGATACTGTACGAAGAACGAAAGCCCCGCATTGCCTCCTCAGGCACACTTGCATTAGTCCTGCGTCGCGCTCATTAGGATCAAGGGCCAAAGGCTGGCGGATGCGGAGCGTGGAGCGTGATTGGCTGGTTCAAGCCCCGCCCTCTCTAGCGCGCACCACGTCCCTCCGCTTTCCCCTTCCATCTCCCCTATTTTGCCTCCATCCCCCAATCATTCCTCCACCTTCTTCAATCTCTTTTCTTCGCCCTTCTCTCTCCCCCACCCCCTTAGTCTTACTCCATACATCCCTCCACCCTCTCGTCTCGTTCGTGCACATCTCTCGGGCTCGGGCTGTCGGAAAGAGCGGGAAGGGACAGACAGAGAGAGAAGAGCGAACGACGTACAAGCGGTGAGCGCGAATTTACTGACGGACATGGATAAATGGACTGACGGACACAACATTCCTTTCAGCAATAAGTCGCTTTCTTTTCCCTATGTTTATCGTCTTTGAGTCGAAGTGTGTGTGTGTGTGTGTGTGTGTGTGTGTGTGTGTGTGTGTGTGTGTGTGTGTGTGTGTGTGTGTGTGTGTGTGTGTGTGTGTGTGTGTGTGTGTGTGTGTGTGTGTGTGAGTGAGATCTATCCCTGTCATCACAAGAACACATCATCTACGTACTCGGGTTAAAGCCTTGAAATATCGATTACCTTCTCCTCACCATTTTTGTGCAGACTTCGTCCCCGTGTTCATGTCCTTCCCCCAGTACCTCACCGACATTTCTCTCCTCACTTGTCGCTTCCCTTTAATACGTCCCAGCGCTCCACGGACCGTTCGTACGTCCGGTACGTATTTTCGCGCCCAAGCTACCAATTCTAGCCTACCCCGTGTGAGTGAGTACGGTAGTTGTGAAATACCTCAGGTTTACTCAATGGCCTCGTCCTTCCCGCTCGTTTTTTGATATTATTGTTATTTATTATATATTTATTTTCTCCTCACGGTGAAATCACTTCAGTTTACTCGTTTTTTTAATATTCATTTATTTAATTCTGCTCACGCTGATGCGTCTCCTAACGACGAACCATACCGGTCGTAATTGCCTCGTAAACTCCTTCTATTTGTATTTCTATTCCCAAGCAATTGGTGTTTATATGGCGGGGCAATGACCCTGCTGACTGACTCCGCCATTGGCCTCTGGACTCGCCGACTACGAGTCTGTGACCTGCTCACTAACTTATTAATATTCATTTAATAACCGATAATATAACATCGTGACCGACCTGTTGACTGACTGAATAACTATGACGTATATTATTACCTCACGAAACTCTCCCCGTCCACCCGATTGACTGAATTAATTAATTTTTCGGTCCGACCCGATTGACTGAATTAATTAATTTTTTGTGTCCGACCCGATTGACTGAATTAATTAATTTTTCGGTCCGACCCGATTGACTGAATTAATTAATTGTTCGCGGGAGACATAAAACCGGCTGTCCTGCCTGCTAGCGTTTGCTGGTGAGTTGCGAAACGGCAGGCCATCGTGTGCAGGTTCCTTGGCATGTTGTAAACCATGGGTTGTGGGGGGCACTGCAGCAGCATCAACCAAAGCTGTGCTGTCGAAATAATGTAACAAGCAGACCCCCCGATTCCCAGTCGAATTGAAATAGTTAAAGCTACATCGATCGGAGGTTTGACTTTCTGACTTGACGTGGTTTACTGAATGGCATTTATTGATTGCGCAGATGATTTGTTCGGCTGGGTATCTTGATGACTTGCACCTCTCATGAAACCGCCGCCCTTTGCCGATGGTCGATTAGATCGTCATGGATGTGTGCGGTCTCGGGTGTAAGGAAGATGTACAAGCTGTCATGTTTATAGAATGTCATCAAGGTATCCACGTAGGGGATTTGCAGGTGTATCATCTCCTTTTGGACCACAAGGATCCGGAGGTGGGTTCCGAGAGACGGACCGAGAAAGGCCAAGAGCACACCATTGTCCAGAGTGGAATGCATACCTGTACTTTCACCCATATTATTTATTTCTAATCCGTCTGTGACCCGTGGGTGGATTGAAACGGCATTCCGTATATGTTTCCCATTTGCATGGAAATTGCGGTGGTCATTGCCCTTTATCCAAAGACCTTGTTTGCAAAAGAGAAGTGCAAAAACCATGGCAATGGAGGACATACTTTTGGCCCTGGGAGGACTCCGTTCCACCTTCTGACATCCACTCTAGGATATGACGACCAATAATAAAAGTTTAAGACGCAATTACTATATGTACGACATGGTTTATCTTTGGAAGACTCGTCAGCATGAGGAAAAATGTGGAACCGTCTCACCGACTTTTTAGAGTTTAGACCATGGTGACCGTCTCACTCGTAGACCTATGACTGCAGTTTTCAAGAACCTTCGATATCTCTTTGACAATAAAAACGTAAAATACACTTACAGTTAAAGTAATCATCGACAGTGTGTGTGTGTGTGTGTGTGTGTGTGTGTGTGTGTGTGTGTGTGTGTGTGTGTGTGTGTGTGTGTGTGTGTGTGTGTGTGTGTGTGTGTGTGTGTGTGTGTGTGTGTTTGTCAAACGATGAAAAAGAAGAAGAAGAAGAGGAGGAAGAAGAAGCATGCCCGCTAGCCTTAGCTGCCCCTGCTATTGCAAAATAATAAAAATTGTACTGTTGGGAAAACTAATAATCGATTTACTTGGAGCTTAATGCAGCGGTTCCAACGGTAACATTTATTATTCTACGACAGCAGGAACAATCTACAAGGACACATGGAAGGAGCACACAAAATTATATACAGTAATACTTCTCGAAGCAATAGAAAAATACATGAAAGTATAATAAATACAGAAGGAACACACAAACAACAACCACAGTAACAATTACATGTTATAAAACGTAATTTTTTAATGTCACTTCATTTTACATCCTCGTTGAGATTCACGGATGGACTTGCAATGTGTTTGTGAAATACAGTCGGACCTTGACATTTGCGATCCCAACATTCATGGACCCCGCGTATTCACGGTTCATAACATGTGACCTGCTTCTACATTAGCGCCTCCATAAAAATATTTATTTATTTCTATAAAATACATGCTTATTTAATTAATTGTTTTTACACATCAAGACTGTTCTCCTTTATCCACTGCTGCTAATATTAATGTAGCCTGGGAATTCTTCCACAGAAATCTGCTCTCATGCACATATTCCTCCCATCTCGTCTTCAATTATCTTACCCATCCTCCCACTCTTGGTACTCTGATTCCTGTGGTGAGGCAGTTGCATTAAAACAACTTGCATTCTCATCCTGGAAGGCAAATCCAACTGGAGACTACCATAGATCATTCCACAAAACTCGCAACAAGTGTGTCTTCTCTCTGGAGATCCAGAAAACATCTATCCAAGAATGAGCTTTCAAACGTGTTTCCCTCCTCTAAAACCTGGTGGTGCCTTGTCAAGGTGGTGCCTTGTCGACACTTGCACCCTCTGCCCTCTCCGGGCTTTGCCCTCCTCAGGTATCTGCAGGACGCACGTGGTCCAGCAGCAACCCCCTCCTCGTGAAACTGCCTAAATCCAGAATCACTGCTCACCTCCACTCATTTACTCCTCTTTTTTTCCCACCTGTGGAACCACCTTCCATACTCTCTTCAATTTCATTCTTCCCCCGCCCAGATCTTCAAGACAGCTGTTCACAACCATCTCAAGTCACCCCCCTTCCAAAATCATGATCTTTTCTCCACCTGTTAAACCAACCCCCCACCCCTCCCAAAAATTTGCTTATGTATCCATATTGTCCACCCTTTGCATTCTCCCTTACCTCTCATCGTTACCTGCATCCCTTGTTTGTCCGTCTCGATCTATGCCCTGCTGTTGACATTTCCCCTTTCTCATGCTGTTCCCTTTGTTATATTGTGTCCTGATCTGCTTTGCGTCATCGCTCTTCCATGAGACTAAACCTTGTAGGATGAAAAAATAAATCAACCCCACCATCCACATTCAAACAATGCCCCCATTCGCGGCATTTTTCAGGAACGTATCCCCCGCAAATATCGTGGTCCGACTGTGCAACATTCTTTCTTTTGACCCTTTAGTGAACCGACAGGTAGTCCCAGCTCATACTTATGGAACCACAGGCACCTAGTTATTGTCCCCCGTCGCACCGCGGAGCGAAAGGGGGACTGTGGTTTTCCCCTCCGTACGTGTGTGTGTGTGTGTGTGTGTGTGTGTGTGTGTGTGTGTGTGTGTGTGTGTGTGTGTGTGTGTGTGTGTGTGTGTGTGTGTGTGTGTGTGTGTGTGTGTGTGTGTAACCGAAGGACCGAAGGACCGAATTCTAATTTGGTGTGTGGGTGCAACTAGGCATATGGAAGAACCCTATTGAAAATTAGGTCGCCACGTCAAAATCCAAGATGGCCACCGCCATGTATGTCTGAACCTTGTGAGCGGAATATCTTGAAAAATAAGCGAAGTACCAACTTCTAATCTGGTGTGTGGGTGTATCTAGGCATAAGGAAGAACGGTATTGAAAATTGGGTCGCCACGTCAAAATCCAAGATGGCCGCCGTCATGTATGTCTGAACCTTGTGAGTGGAATATCTTGAAAAACAAGCATTCTGAGTATTGCGCTGCAATACATGTCCCCTACCGGCAGACTGTCGTCCGGAAAAATGTTGGGGAAATTACCAAGGGTTATTTACCCACAGGTTCTGAATCGTTCCCAATCGCTAATTACCTCAGTATGGGCTCACCTGTGATTCGCACTCGGGACTTCGATTTATACACCTTGCAGACAGGTCAGCAGAAGCACGAGAAAATAAGTTGTTAATAAAGAACCTTTCGAGTCGCTAAATATCAACAATTTATTATATTTTCCGGTTCACGATCAATGATCGATGTGTATATATATGTTGCTCGGCTTGGCTCCGCCCCTCCCGAAAGCGCGCGCTGTGTCGCCCTTTTGACGTTTGCGAGACGAGGGTGCGCGGTGCGGCTTGAGGAGAACTCTAGAATAAACAAGAGATATCCATTTTTAAAATATTCTCGTTTAATTATCGATATCTGCCAAACCACGTGCCCTATCGCAAATTCCAAAAGGACATTTTAGTAAATTGACATGCTCAACAGATCTGTGAAGTTTCCCCTCGATTGGGTCAAAAATGAGGGAGGAGCTCGGTTTTAAAGGTTCATGCTTAAAAACGTCATAACTCTGAAACCATGTGACGCATGACGTAATGCTCGTTGACTTTTTTGTTCCTCATGGGTATGCGATTCTGTCTGCAAAGTTTGGCCTCGATCTGTTCAGCCGTTGCAGAGAAAAAGGGGTTTTCCTGTTTTCACGAAAAACAATATGGCGGCCGAACCACGTGACCTGTGACGTCATAATTACCATTAAAATATTCTACAGACCGAGTCCCTCCTATGGTGAAAATTTGATCTCAATCGGTCCTATTATTGCAGAGAAATAGGTTTTTAAAGGAAATTAAAACTTAAAATGGCACTGAGTTAAGGATCAGAATTCCCAAAGTTCACAGTGCCATAACTTTGTCAAAAATGATCGAAACGTCGTGAAGTTCGAACTTGACCTGTAACTTATCATGAGGAAACCATGTGCCAAGTTTGAAATCATTAGCATTAAGCGTTTAGAAAAAAAGTCCGGAAAACTGTTCTTTGCGTGACGGACTGACGGACGGACGGACGGACGGACGGACTGACTGACTGACTGACTGACTGACTGACTGACTGACGGAGGGACGGCATGCAAACCTATAGTCCCCTCCGCTGTACACCGGTAGGGGACTAATAAACGAAGTACCAACTTCTAATCTGGTGTGTGGGTGTATCTAGGCATAAGGAAGAACGCTATTGAAAATTGGGTCGCCATGTCAAAATCCAAGATGGCCGCCTTGCGTCTTCCACTTTGTCAATTCGCATCACTTCAACGACGGGGGACCGAGGCGTAACGCTTATTAGTTCATTGTAACCGTTTGGCTTTGTTTCATTTGTAAACTGATAACATGATGACTGATGAGTATAAATGGTGATTGCAAATGTTTATCAATCAAAAGGATCTAACATGATATGGTGTCACATGACCTTTTCACAAAATATATAAATTGAGTTTGGTTGTTTTGAGGACCTATGTTCACACACTATTTCACAATAATCATGTGAATTCACAAGTTTTTATAGACCTGATCTATGCTGTGTGTATTTGGCGATTATAGGTAAATGTAAACGTGACGACCAGTTAAAACATGTTGAAATGCTTAGACAACTTTTTTTTCCTATATTGAAGGCTCCAGGCACGGACGGACTTTTTATAGCCCTCATCGACGCCAGGTCTTAAATAAAACAGAAGAAAAGTGTATGATGTTTGTTTGCGAGAAAGAGAGGTTGAAGCTAGCCCGGTAGCGATAGTTTGAGTGAGACAGAAAGTAATTTATGGGATTGGCAGACATTTTAAATTTTATGTAAATATTTGGAGTTAGCAACATGGTAAACATTTACGAGAGGAGTTCAAAGTGTTCTAGGAAGCAGATACTCATAGTTCAAGAGGATTATGCGATTAAAAGGGATCATCTGTAATTTGTTCCTGGTATGGTGTCGGCGACACACAAACAATTGGTGCTGGTCGATGTCCTCCATCTTAACGGCCTTTCGATGGACGACGCACACGCACCGATGCCTCGCCTTGCCTACAAAACACGGGTATGACAGTTTGTATCTGGGTCGAGATTCGAACCCAGGCTAGACATCTCAGAGGCGAGTGTGTGTACTTCCAGACAGACGCTCCTGGCAGTTTATATATAAATTGATAAGTAAAAATATTTCCTCGACTCAGTTCCATCATACATCCTCAATGTCGCAAAATGAATAGCTCACCTACATCATTCATTGCTTGTGTTTTTTTATTTCGCATGTCAAACTGTCTTCCCCAAGTCTGTTGTCTCGTGCCTTTACCCCCCAAGACTTCGAGTCTCTTTCCCTTCGCCTCCCCATGGTTTCTCTCATATCTACCTCGGCTTTTCGATACCCGCCGAGAGCCTGTTCCCACTTTCTCCTGCGACTCATTTATGTCCTCGTGCTGCGGTGCGACTGTGCACTCTCGTCCTGTTTCCCCTTCAACCACTTTGCCTGTTGATCCTTTCACTTCTGTTGCTCTGCTCTTCGATGAGCCTCAGAACCTTCATTCTACAGTTTTAAAATGATCTTTCTCGTAATGATTTTACCTGATACGTGAGATTTTGAGTGAGCGAAGGAAAATGCATTTGGAAGGTTCTCCATCCATCTTATCCATCCCCTACAATCTCCCTTATCCCTTATCCTTACCCGTGCATCCCTTGTTTGTCCGTCTCCGTGTAGTTCCTCCCTTGGCCCTGCTGTCGGCATTCCCCCTTCTCTTTCTGCCGTTCCTTTTGTTATGTTGCCACTTCATCCGTTCTGTGTTCTAACTCGTCCACGAGTCTTGACTCTGTGTACAAAAAAAACAAGTTGTCAGGTTTAATCGCAGCACTATATTGTCACAATCATTCATAAGAAAGCTTATATAAAGTAATCTCAACATGTGCATCGAGTTCAGTCCGTTCATGCATCTAAATGCTACAAAGGCAATTGTCACAATGTATTTTGTCTCCCGTCTCGGAAACATTTGATGGGCTAATGCTTCGCTACAGTATTTATAAGAGGCAAATAAATCCGAATTGTATTGTCCGAAGAAACTCGTGTTGTTTGTTTGAACTACAAGCTCTTCAGCATTAGTATCAGTAACATTCTGTCTATTACTGGCCAAGCCAGACTGGCAGTCAATGGAAGACATCACTTGGGTGCTCTTTTTTGAGCCAAATCCTTTCTGTACACTTGAATGCCTGCTCTTTTTGGGGTGGGGTTGGGGGTGGATAGTGGGAGGGTGGGGGGGGGGGGGCAAGCCACTTTGTACACCGTCCAATGAAATACGCTAACCATTTGTAGGTTGTGGTTCTTGCATCAGGAGGGCAAAGTTGAGGACCTTCTCAAGGTTGGTGGTCTCTGTTTTTCTACCCACTGTTTTGGTTTTGCACCATCAAGTTTATATAGCTGTCCTTCTCCATCCTCCAGGGTGGCACATGGTCATCAATCCCCTCCTAATTTCTGTAACACATGTTTATCAACCAACCCCCTCCTAATCTGTTTCCCAAACTCCAAGCTGCCAATTCGTCTCCACCTGTTGTATCCACTGCCCTGTTCAGTGTTCTTCTACGAACATCTTATGGTTGAACTCACAAAACTGTTATCGATCATTTCGTTTGTTGAAACTCCCATAAGGGAGTTAGATCATGGAATCTCTCTGTCCTTGTTTTTCCCTCCACCCTTCAGTTTGCTTTATCACCTTCTTTCCTTATTTCTGTTAAGCTTCTTCATGATTCTCAATAGTCAAGTACATTAAGGAAGACATTTTATAAGATGCATGTTTGCACCATAAAACATATTGTGTGGCTCCCGTTTTATGGTCCAATTAGTACGTTTGATCTGCCTTAACAATGTCGTATTTTTTTTATTTAAAGCGACTACATGAGACATCATCAAGTGCAAGGCAAAAATGGTTTGTAATTGGAGGCTTTTTAAAGGCTATAGCGGTAAAATGTTGATGTTAGTCACTAATTTCCAAGAAGTTATAGCTTATTGTGGAGGCAATCTTTATTTAAGGTGATTCATTTCCAACCTGTGATCATTTTATGAAAACCCTTTTTTATTTTGCACATTAATAGCTAGTATTGAAGAACCATTTGTGAGAAGATCGTTCATCCTTCAGATAAGACAGGCATTTGTCTCTTCTGTCCTTGTAGACATTGACAGAATCAGGAGCTGGTGTAGCACTTGCAATATGTCTTTCAATGTTGGCAGATGTCATTCTCACCTCACTTTCACACTATTTCTGTCTTTACAAAAGGACCGTCTGGCGAAACCTTTCGTCCGTGACAAAATTCAGCCCCTCAAACGTTTGGCTCTCACCATCAGCAACAATCTCGTTTGTTCAAACCACACATCGGAGTCAGCTGATTGTATCCAAAGTCAGCTGCTGATCACTGGGTATCCTCTGTCGTACCAGCTCTTAATTCCTTGGTAAGTCCGAACTTCTAACAACCTACAAGGCCTTCATCTAGCGCTCTAAGAAGTACTGCTCACACCCCTGCCTTGCACCCTTCATGTCGTAGACCCAAAGCCCCTCAATATCATTGCAATTTCTTGTGGCAATGCTAAAACTGCCGCACACGGTTAAAAACCACAATGTGATAAGCTCCACAAACTCTTAATCCGAACCGATCTTCAAAATTCCAACCTACGGAAGAAGAAGAAGAAGAAGAAGAAGAAGAAGATGTCTGAATACAAACGGACGCAGACGGGCTTTGCATTTTCAGATTCTTTCTGGTTTAGCAGTTGCAACTGGTCCTACCCCCACCACCCCACCCAACCCCCCCCCCCCACCCAACCCTGCCTCCCCCAGCCCCCTCCACCCTCTCCCCCCACTCCATCCCTTTATTTCATTTCCGCACATGGTTAAAAACCACAATGCGATAAGCTCCACAAACTCTTAATCCGAACCGATCTTCAAAATTCCAACTTCAGCTGACAAAACTACAGCTGTCCAAAACAACAGGACAGCTGTCCAAACTACTACAAAAGTGTTCTTTGCTAAAAACGTTTCATTAAAAAAACGTGTCTCCGAGCAGTTCCCATGGAAGTAAGAATTAAGTTTAAAACGATTATTAAGTTAAATTAAAAAAAAAACTAACACCAGAACGAGAGTCCCAGCCTCGCTTAAATAAATGCATATATACACTTGGTTATAAAATCGCGAGATATGGTAAATTTTGTCAGATTTCACTCCAGATTTGGACATTATTTAGTCTACAGGATCCAATCCTCATATCCGAATCCAGCTTTTGATGATGTGCTTCAATTATGTAATGATATAATCGATCCTGTTTCCAAGGCAAGGCATGTTTGAGTAGGCCGAAACAAAATGGCGGCTTAAGAACCCAGCGAGGTGCAGTGGGCTGACCATGATGGTGGGCCGCCATATTGGTACACAACCATATTGTTGTTTTTTTTCTTATGAGCACTTCGTTGATCATCTTCAAAAAGGATGTTATAACGCACCCAAACACCCAGTTTTCATCCTTGCAATCTGTTGGCGGTCCCGGTGTATGCATGCAAAGTTTGTGGGTGCTAGATTTCATGGTTTTGGAGTTATGGAGGAGACAGACAGACAGACAGACGGATGGATGGATGGATGGACAGACGGACGGACGGACACTGCCTTTTATTATTATAGAAATAAAGTACGAGTACATATGGGGGTGGAGGGAGGGAGGGTATACACCAAGTTAAGACAAGTGTGGGCCGATTGAGTAATAGTACAGGGAGATTGATAAGTGACGAAAGTGAGAAGGCAGGTTTACTGAAGTTATTTTGGTTTAACATTTATACAAGAACAGTTAGGGCAATCTATACATATAAAAGGCAAAAAGATCTTTGTCTCTCTCTCTCCCTCCTCTCTCTCTGTCTCTCTCTGTCTCTCTCTGTCTCTCTCTGTCTCTCTCTGTCTCTCTCTGTCTCTCTCTCTATCTCTCTCTCTCTCTCTCTCTCTCTCTCTCTCTCTCTCTCTCTCTCTCTCTCTCTCTCTCTCTCTCTCTCTCTCTCCTCTCTCTCTCATTGCATGTGTTCTATGCACAGCCACATCTTTTAAGTTACAAACTCCAAATTTGGGGTACAAATACAACTTTGTGTGGGGGTAACATAGGCTTTGTGGCCGCGGCCTCACGCAGGGGTGTGGCGATGGGGTGGGGGTGTGGAGCATAAATTCTCTTTGTAAATGTGTACCATGTAGCGTGAAAGAGTGCTGGTGGCAGGAAGTATTACAATTCCATTTTTTTCATGGGCAACGCTGAGGTTAAAGCACTCTTCCCACAGGTAAATTAATTTTGGCAAACAGGACGACTAATTGGTCCGTCAGCAAAGCGACGGGTAGGCTCCTCTAGTTACCAATAGCTGTGAGAATATATTGTAACGGGTGTGGGTCGAACCTTGGTCCAAATCCACTCCTGTACCAATTTGTAACGTTTGCAGGACCAGTTAGGCCTGAGGCCTCAGGATGGATCAAGCATTATTTTAAGTCAAATTTAAATCTGCCGACGGTACTCCCCAGCAAGACGACAGAACAAGATTATAACACCCATTGCACTAACAAGAGTTTAATAACAACTAGAGTTCATAGAACACCTTACTCCCACACAGCGTTAAGTTTATAATTAAGTTGAAACAAAATAAGGATTTTAAAGGTCGTATAAAAAGAAATTCCAGAAGTTTAGTGCTGTTGATGCAGTCTTATACAACCACCTTATATAACATGTCCAAGTACTGCTAAACTGGAGATTTTTGGAAGAAATAAGATAGTAATTTGTGTTCTACAATGTTCAATTATATAATTCAATATAAGTTAAATAAAGATTGTAAAGTCGTATAAAAAATTAATTCCGGAAGTTTACCTCCTTTGACGCAGTTGCCATTACACCACTTTATTTAACACATCGCATTACTTTGTTGTGCCTAATATTGTAATAAATTTACAGAACAATAGCTTAGAGTACCATGCAGGGTTAGCAATCCTATACAAAGATAACGAGCACAAACAAATTTGTGATGCAGCCCGACATAAGATGACAATAAAGTTTCCTCGTGATTTATTGCCACGGGTTTGAGAACGTACAAAGGAAAGCAAAGGGTGAGGCAGGAACAATAAACATGAGTGGGGAAGAGTTGAACAGAGATTTGCAGGTAGATCCCTTTGTTGTGGTGGTAAAAAAAAGGGTCCGCCTTGTAGTTGAGCACGCCGAGCCACGAGAGCTGTCTTGGGTTGAGAGACATCATGTTGAGGGACATTACATTTACATAGACCAAAAAAAAAAACCCCACCTTTAGAGGCCATTTTTCCCCGCAAAGCGGGGGTTGGCCTTTTTCGGGGACTGTGGTTGTTGTTTTTTTTTTGTTGTTTTTTTTGGTCCCCTTTTTGAAGAAATGTTTTACGGCCGGATGCCCTTCCTGCCACCAACCCTTTTTGTTTTCATTTACATGGACAACACAGCACAAAAAGGAGGGGGGGGGGGGGTTCCTATCCCCTCTTGTTTACGTTTCACTATCTAGGGGGTGAGGAAGGGCTTTCAGAGGAGTTCCAAGTAGGAATGTAGGATGTGATGAAGCAGCTAGGAAAGGTAAGAGAAGATAAAGCTAGAAGGGTGAGGCTAGATACCATGCAATCAACAGTATTGAGGGAGGTGGGGGGAGTTGACTAGCATGGTGTTAACCGATAGCTTTAACATCTCATTGGAGTTAAGACAGGCACCAGGGGATTGGAGAGTAGCAAATATAACAGCTTTATTTAAGGATCCAAAGAGGAATTGGGGAATTGTATAACTGTTGGTTTAACTTGAGTTGTGGGAAAGATGTTAGAGATGTTAATTAGAGATCATATGAGGAACCATTTAGATAAATATCAACTCTCAAAGGCAGTCAGCATGCATTTACTAAAGTGAGATCTTGATTAACAAATCTATTGGAGTTCTATGAAGTCGTTTCTGATTGGGTGGATGAGGGAAGCGCAGTGGGTGGAGTGTATCTAGACAAATAGAAAGCTGTTAGCTAAGGTGGGGGCTTGCAGAAAGGCTGGTTGGATAGTTAACTGGATTGAAAACTAGCTTAGTGATAGTAAGCAAAGCGTGGCTGTGAGTGGCGGTGTCTGACAGGGCAGTAGTGGTGTTCCTCAGGGATTATCATAAGGACTGTTATTACTTGCATTTTGGATCAATGATTTGGACAGTCGAGTTAAGAGTAGATTTTCAAAATTTACAGCTGACACAAAGCTGTATGTGAGGTGGATAGTAGAGAGGGTGGGATGGAGGGGGTGATCAGATTCAGGAATGTCAAGATATTTTGATAGATCTGACTAAAGATTGGCAGATGCAGTTTTAAATTAGGTGATGTAAGGTGTTGGGGATGGATAAGAATGAAAATACAGATTACATGATACAAGGGGCAGTCTTACAGCATGTCGCACAAAAGAAGGATCTGAGGGTGGTAATAGAAACTTGGGATTGGAGGAGGGGGTAAGCAAACAACACAGGGTGAGACAGATAGATATACAGTGCCCTCCATAAGTATTGGAAGAGCGAAGTCAAATTTGTTCTTATTGTTATATACTCAATACATTTGGAATTTAGATCAAAAGATGAATATGAGGTAAGAGTACAGGTCGGTTTTTATTTGTTGGTATTTCTTTGTATATATGTTTTACCATTGTAGAACAATAGCACTTTTTATGTTCAGTCCCCCCATTTTAGGTAAGCATAAGTATTGGAACAAATGATTGACAGGTGTTTCTTGTTGCATTGAGTGTTCACACATAAAGAGCTGTGAATGTCTAGTCTTGGTTTTAGCCTTTGGTTTTGCCATGAGAGTCTACCTTTGGAGTCAGTTGGCATAAACAAACATGGAGACCAGAGAACTGTCGATGAAAGAAAAACAAGCAATTTGGAATCTGAACGAACGGAAGAATTCAATTAGAATCATAACACAAAAAATGGGCAAAGCAAAGACAACAATTCGGAAAATCTTCAAAAACAAAGAAACCACTAGTGTATTTACCAAGAGACAACGGCCAGGTTGGCCAAGGAAAACAACTGTAGTTGATGACAACAAATCATCAGCGCTGTGACTAAAAACCCGAAAACAACTGGCAGTGACATCACCAACAACTTCCAGGGTGCAGGGATGAAAGTATCACAATCTACCATTCGCAGAAGACTTTGACAGCAGAATTACAAAGGCTACACTGCAAGATGCAAACCTCTCATCAGCACCAAAAATAGAAAGCCGAGATTTGAATTTGCCAAGAAGTACAGAGGTGAGCCATTGAGTTCTGGAACAAAGTTTTATGGACAGATGAGACCAAGATAAACCTTCACCAAAGGGATGGACAGGTGAAAGTGTGGAGAAATGAGGGAACTGCATATGATCCAACGCATACTACCTCATCTATGAAGCATGGTGGAGGTAGTGTCGTGGCGTGGTCTTGTATAGCTGCCTCTGGAACTGGCTCACTCATCTTTATTGATGATGTAACGAATGATGGCAGCAGCCGAAGGAATTTGGGAGTGTACAGAAACATTTTGTTGCCTATGTACTTCATAGGCAGCAAAAGGTCTCCAAACTCATTGTGTGGTGTGTCACCATGCAGCAAGACATTCACACAAAACCCACTGATAATGCAACCAAGGAGTTCATCAGAGGAACAAGTAGAAAGTTTTAGACTGTCCAAGTCAATCCCCTGATTTATATGAAATGGAGCAGCATTTCACTTGCTGAAGATGAAACTAAAATGAGAAACCCCCAAACCAAACAACAACTGAAAATGGCTGCAGTAAAGGCTTGGAAAAGCATCTCAAAGGAAGATACCAAGAGTTTGGTGATGTCAACGGGTCACAGGCTCGATGCAGTTATTGCATGCAAGGGATATGTAACCAAATTGCAACTATTATACATCTTACTTTAATTTACTTTAAATTAATCTGTTCAAATACTTATGCTTACCTAAAATGGGGAGACTGAACATATAAAGTCCTATTGTTCTACATTGGTAAAACATATGTATATATATATATAAATACCAAAAAATAAAAGCTGACCTTCTGTACTCTTGCCTCATATTCATCTTTTCATCTCAAATCCTAATTGATTGAGTATATAGCAATAACAGATGTGATTTTACTGTTTCAATACTTATGGAGGGTACTGCAGGTAAAACTAATAGGGTTTTCGGTTGTATTCATAGAGCGATAAATGATCAACCAAAGGAGGTAGTGGTAGTTTTAACATTGCACAGTAGTTTAGTGAGTACAAGAACAACTAGAATATTGTGTACAGTATTGGTCACAACATCTGAGGATTGACATAACTGCCATAGAGATGGTTCAGCGAAGGGCTACTAGATTGATTTTGGGCCTGGCTCGACTCGGCCACGAGAAGCGGCTGAAGGAGACAGGACTTTATACATTAGAAAGGAGGTTATTATGAGGGGATATGATGGAGATGTTTAAGATAATGTAGGGTATAGATAAAATAAATACAGAATTGATCGTGGACCAGAGGCTACAGCCTGTGAGTGAATAAGAAAGTTTGGATGGTAGTAAGACGGGGGTCTTTCACTTAATTTAATTCAGAGTAGTTAATGTATAGAATTGTCTCCCTGGAAAGGTAGTGGCAGCAGAAACTGTAGATAGGTTTAGCATACCAAAGTAAATACTGTGTTAGTAATTCTGTGCATGTATAGTGTTTTTCCCTCCCCAGAGGAGTCTTGGTTTTAGCCTTTGGTTTTGCCATGGGAGTCGACAAGTTGTTTGTCTGTTTGAGACCGTTTGAGATTTGAGTTTGAGATTTGAGACCGTTTGTTTGTTTGTCTGTTTGTTTGTCCACACAGAATAAATAAGATTTTCTCTGCAAACATTGGTCCGATTGACAGGAAATTTTCACCAGAGGTGCAGAACTTTTTAATGATAATTATGACGTCATAGGTCACGTGGTATGGGCGCCATCTTGGAAAAACCGAAAAACTTTGCACCTCTATCTCCAAAAGCACTGCATAGAAAACATTGAGACATGGCTCATTGTAAAGAACTCTCCATGGGGAATAAAATATTTAATGATGATGTCATAGGTCCCTCCATTATGACGTCTATTATTCGACAAATACAAAACTTCATCGATCAAGAAGAAATTTCTTGGGCATCATCTAGGGATAAATTTGTGGAGAAAAAAAGATATGATGATGCCATCTGTCGTGGTTGGGCCGCCATTTTTTTTTTTTTAAATGCCTTTAAAATCACTAAAAACATGTCCTGGCGAGGGTTTGCAATCTCTAATTGCTCTTTCTTGTTGTCCCCGTCGCAACGCGGAGCGAAAGGGGGACTATGGTTTTCCCCTCCGTCCGTTCGTCCGTGCGTGCGTGCATACGTGCGTGCGTGCGTAAGTGAAGGACAGAATTCTAATTTGGTGTGTGGGTGCAACCCACGTCAAAATCCAAGATGGCCGCCGCCGCCATGTATGTCTGAACCTTGTGAGCGAAATATCTTGAAAAATAAACGAACTTCTAACTTATAATCTGGTGTATGGGTGTATCTTCGCATAAGGAAGAACGCTATTGAAAATTGGGTCGCCACGTCAAAATCCAAGATGGCCGCCACCATATATATATCTGAATCTTGCGAGCGAAATATCTTGAAAAATAAACGAACTACTAACTTCTAATCTGGTGTGTGGGTGTATCTACGCATAAGGGAGAACGCTATTGAAAATTGGGTCGCCACGTCCAAATCCAAGATGGCCGCCTCGCGTCTTCCACTTTGTCAACTCACATCACTTCACCGACGGGGGACCGAGGCGTAACGCTTGTTATTGTTAATGTCTGTGAGAGGATCTTGTTGGGAGTTTTTTCATTCCTCATCCAAAACACCCTTCATTGCCGAAAATAATTAAAAAAGACCACCCACAATTGTACCCAAGTGATGTCCCTATACTGTTCTCCTCCCCACCTCTCAAACTACCCACCTCCAATGAAAAGAATTAGATAAACTTCTTCTTGAAAGGCCACAATTATTCAAATTTCTCATTTGTTCAAGATGCCGGGCGATACCTCGGCTACTCTTCGAGAAGCACACCGTGGGATATTTAACATCCACCAACTCATGCCAGCAGACGGGATGGCTTTTGAACATCCATCTGAGACAGCACGCACATTTTTGAATCGCTCTGCTCGTAAAATACCATGATGAGAAACACCATGATGATAGTTCGAGATTCAAACCCAGGATAGACCGCTTCGAGACGAGTGTTCGTTACTGTAAGCCATCCTGCCTGTTCACATGGATAAACTTATGTATTGAATTGTGTAGCATTGATGCAATGCAGGCATGATGGTCTATATAATAAATTGCCTTGTTGAAACAACAGGTATCGCCAGTTGTAAGTTAATCACTCGATGCTGAATGCTGATGCTTCTTCACAAAAACATTTGCCTCCTTCATTTACTACTGTTGGGTCCTGGTGTTGGGCTAGCGGCTAGGGTGCCGGCTTAGGATTCCTAGGATCCTGGGTTCGAATCTCGGTCGATCGCCGAATTAATGCCAGGGGGGTTGACTCAGCCTGTCATCCTTCCGAGGTCGGCTAATTGAGTACCAGTTCACTGGTAATTCCCTGTTTGTCGTTGAAGGCGGCAAAAATGGTTGGCGTCAGGAAGGGCATCCGGCCGCAAAACATTGCTTCAAAAAGGGGACCAAAAAACAACAACTACCACGGTCCCCGAAAAGGCCAACCCCCGCTTTGTGGGGAAAAATGGCCTCTAAACGGTGGTTTTTTTTATTTACTACTGTTGGGCTAGCGGCTAGGGTGCCAGCTTAGGATCCCAGGATCCTGGGTTCGAATCCCGGTCGGTCGCTGAATTAACGCCAGGGGGGTTGACTCAGCCTGTCATCCTTCCGAGGTCGGCTAATTGAGTACCAGTTCACTGGTAATTCCCTGCTTGTCGTAAAAGGCGACAAAAAGGGTTGGCGGCAGGAAGGGCATCCGGCCGTAAAACATTGCTTCAAAAAGGGGACCAAAAAAACAACAACAACCACGGTCCCCGAAAAAGGCCACCCCCGCTTTGCGGGGAAAAATGGCCTCTAAATGTGGTTATTTTTTTATTTACTACTATGGTTACACGAGTCATGTCTATTCATATACATTTTTCTCAAAACAATATTAATCATATCGATTGCGTACACGATTGTCTTGGCTTAAGAAGTAGCTTAAATAAGAACAGTGTGTATTACAAACAGGGGTCAGAAAAAAAAAAATACAATCATGAGTGTGGATTGTCAGGAGAGGAAGGGAGAGAGAGAGGAGAGAGATAACTAGAAGTTTTTTGTTTTTTGACTGTCCCAGGTGTATTTGAAGAAGATTCGAATTTTAACCATTTTGTGTGAGATGCAACTGTAACTTACCTGGTAAATACAGTTAGGTCTATATTGTTGGATCTCAGGGGTGGTTCCAGGATTTTTCTTGAAAGAGAAGAGAAGGGGAGGGGATGAGGGGGAAGCTGTGGGATTCACCCAGCTTGACAGCTGTTATTTTAGTTTGGAGATTTGACACATCCCAGGTTGAATGACAAAAATTGCTAGGAATCAGGAGAACAGGTGGATGGCTCTAACTTTTGAATATTCAGAGCAACAATGATTATGTTTTCAACATTGATCTGTTCCATTGGCTTGCTGAAAAATACATTTTAAGTAGCACTGTAATGATTATCTTAAGATTATTTGATAATTCCGGGAGTATTTTACGATCACAGGAATGTTTTATGATCAAAGCAGTACTGTATTTGATGATTCCCAGAATATTTCACGATCTCAAGAGCATTTGATGATCTATGGAGCATTTTTTTTTTGGATACAAGATCGAGGCTCGTGTAAGAGCTAACATTAATGACAAAAAACATAAACGGATACATAAAACATTTAACAAGAAGACGTCATGCGGAGCACGATACTTGCAAAATACGCCCCCCTAACCCCTCCCCAAGAAAAAAAATTCCATTGATACAGCAAATTGTCCACTTCATCAAGATTAAAATTGTCAATCTTAATCAAAGCTCTGGTCAATAGGAAGAAAATTGACGATTTTTCAGATGAAAATTATGATTTTGGAAGGTTGACCTTGAGTTGACCTTTGACCTTTTGACCTCAAATAGTTGGTTTCCCTATTTAGTGACAATGTGCAAATGCTGTTCAATTTTCAAGTCAATCGGATGAAAATTGACAGGTTTTTTTTCAGATAAAAAGTGATGATTTTGGAAGTTTGACCTTGAGTTGACCTTTGACGTTTTGACCTAAAAATAGTATGTTTCCAAATTTAGTGACTCGATATGCAAATGCTGTTCAATTTTCAAGTCAATCGGTTGAGAATTGACGGCTTTTTAGATGAAAATTGACGATTTTAAAAATTTGACCTTAAGTTGACTTTTGACCTTTTGACCTCAAATAGTTCATTTCCCAATTTAATGACTATATACAAATGCTATTCAATTTTCAAGTCAATCGGATTTAAAATGGCGATTTTATAAATGTGACCTCCAGATGACCTTTGACCTCAAACTCAAATGGCTTCTCAATTGGGACGACTTATACAGCTTGGTGAAGTTTCGTGACGATCGGTTTAGAATTGTGACCTGTAGGCCGGTGACAAACAGACAAACAGACAGAACCACAAACGGAACCGACCAATATACTTGAAAAATCTTCGATTTTGCAAGTAATAAATGGAGTGGGAGACAAGATGGGGAGAGAGAGGGAGAACAGTAGAGAACAGGGAGATCGGGAGATCTGTAGGAGGGAGGGGGCTTGGGGGAAAGGGGTGGGGGGTGGTGGGGTGAGAGGTATAAAACAAATGGACACTGCTGCGACTTCCAGGCAAGAAGTCGGTATTTCAAAAAAGTGGATCTGGAGTGAATTAACGAGGGTAGAAAAGATCAAGGTTTTGGATGGAGGAAAATAAGAGATGGTGGTGTTCAGCTGTTTTAAAGACCTGGAGGGAGGAGAGGGACTGAAGAGAGTGAGGGAGTTTGTTCCAGAGGTGGAAGAAAAGAGGAATGAAAGAGTGAAGGTGAGCAGAGAGTCTTGATTTTGGCAGTTTAACCATAAGAGGATTGTGGCAGATCTTGTTTGACCTGAAGGAATATTTGGGGGACAGAGCACAGACAGGGCTGGGGGGCAAGGCCAGAGAGGAGTCGGTAGAAGACATAAAGACCACCAACCTGCCTGCGGTGAGCGAGTGAAAGGCCCTCAGAGTTAGCTTCATCGCGGGAGATTCCAATGATTCTCAAAGCTTTGGTTTCAAGAGCGTGAAGCCGAGCTAGGTGTGAGGTAGGAGCACCGGCCCAGAGGGGGGAGCAGTATTCCATCAAGCTGCGGATGAAAGCCTTGTATGTGGTGAGGAGCTCAGGTGTGCCAAGGAAGGACCGCACGACGGAGGATCCCCTAGTCGGCGACTGGCTTTGGAGGCCTGCTTGGAAATGTGATTTGATGGTCCAATGAGGATATTTGATGGTCCCAGGAGTATACTTGAAGGTCCCAGGAGTATACTTGAAGGTCCCAGGAGTATTTGACAGTCCCAGGAGTATATTTGAAGGTTCGTGGAGTAATTAACGGTCCCATGGGTATATGTGACAGTCCCAGGAGCACTTGGCGATCCCAGGAGTACTTGGCGATCCCAGGAGTATATTTGAATGTCCCAGGAGTACTTGACTGTTCCATGAGTATTTAAAGGTCACAGAAGTATTTGAATGTCCCAGGATTATATTTGAAAATCCCAGGAGTACTTGATGGTCTGTGAGTATATTAGAAAGTCCCAGGAGTACCTGATGGTCCCAGGAGTATTTGACGATCCCAGCAATATATTTGAATGTTTCAGGAGTATTTGATGATACCATGAGTATTTGAAGGTTCCAGGAGTAGTTGATGGTCCCCTGAGTATATATATATGACATTCTCATTAGTATATTGATGGACCCAGGAGTAATTGATGATCCCAGGAGTATATTTGAAGGTCACAGGAGACTTGATGGTCCCAGGAGTATATTGGAGGGTCCCAGGAGTATATTTGAAGGTTCCAGGAATATTTGACGATCCCAGGAATATAATTCATGGTCCAAGGAGTAGTTGGTAATCGCATGAGTATTTGAAGGTCCCAGGAGTATTTGACGGTTCCAAGAGTATATTTCACATTCTCATGAGTGTATTGGAAGGTGCCAAAAATATGTGATAGTCCCAGGAATATCTTTGACGGTCCCAGGAGTATATTTGAATTTTCCAGGAGTACTTGAAGGTCCCAGGAGTATGTATGTTTGAAGGTAGCAGGAGACCTTGATGGTCCCATGAATACTTGATGTTCCCAGGAGTACTTGACGATACCATTAGTATATTGGAAGGTCCAAGGAGT